>NC_081553.1:139924993-140087378 GCF_963082655.1 Stomoxys calcitrans
CGTTATACCAAATTCCAGCGAAATCGAGTTCATCGAGTCTTTTATGGGCCCAAGACCTAAACTTTATAGTGTTGCAGGGTATCCTGCCACCACCATAGATTGGGAATATACCCAATGTAACACCCCAAATATTTATCTGTTATCATTTGGTGCTAACTTCTCGTACGTTTGCGCAAAAGGTCCTTGGCTGAGTTTTTAGTGTGAAAGTAGTCGTAGGTTAGGTTTGGTTGGAAGAGTATGATGAATTGAAATTGCCTAAATACACCAAGTTTGAGATAAAACTCTCAAGTTGCAAATAAGGCAGTGTTACATTGTTATAAACAGTTCACTTGCCATTATGTATCATTCGTAATTGTTATTATTACAATACAATATCCTATGGAACCCATTTCTATGTAATTAGCATTAGAAGATGGCTGATAATGGTATCGACATTTTCCATGAATCGAAGAATCATAATTAAGTCAAAAACACAATGTTCGCCCATAACAAACTCATAGAAATGTTTAGGCTCAGCGCCGGCAGGCACTTTTCTTGCCATAACAAGGATAAGAATATACCTGGGTAGACAAAAAAAAACAATGGTCGTCCTTTTTTCGGGCACTTTTTCTTTTCGCCCACCATAGACTAATGTGGGAGAAGCATCATACAAGCCTCCACCCAAGGACAGATTACCCACGATAAGTCTAAGGCTAAATGGATGATGTATATTTCCTTTTTGGCCAAATCTACTTTGTGGTCTTCCACTCACAAACTGACAATTGTGAGTCTCCCCCCCCCCCCACACACACACAGACCATGCGTGGGGAAGACGTCCGTGTCACTGGTACAGGTGCGATGTGATGGAAGTCAAGAGATAACATTGTTTTGGGGGTGATTCCATTGTTCCTCAGCTACAGATGGAATTAATTTGGAAATAATGAAAATAAATTTAACGACCGTTAAGATAATTATAATCATTCCGGTGATTATGCTAATAAATGAAATTGACACCTTACGCCGCACAACAGCAGGAAGCTAGTGACACCGCTTTTACCAAAGGACTTTTCCGCCCAGGAGGGGGAGAGGTGGGGGCGTTTCATAAAGCAGAGGGGACCTAATAACTTTATGTGTAAAGAAGCCTTAAGAGATTAAAAGATAATGTTTCTTAATATCAGCAGGATATTATCTAATAAAAAACGAGAGAGAAAAAACTCAAATAATCCATTACAATGCCAATAAATTTCAATCTTCCTTTGCTTTGTTATGCCTTCGCAGAGTGCCGGGTATTATGTTGTATCTCTCAGTAGCGGCGACAAAAAAGTTATGTTATGTTATGCTTTTTTCATTTGATTACTCGGCTAAATTTTTAAAGTTTTTCTCCCCGTCTTTTTTTATTTGTTTTCACTTTTTTTTGGCCTAAAACCACTGGAAAGCATGGTATTTTTGGTGTTTCATTGCTCTCTCGCGTTCCCTGGTGATATTCAAGGCAAACATTTGTGTTGTAATCACGTTGTGCTGCACCCATAAACTACAAAATTTTATTTCGATGCTGCGACCTCCCACACAACAAGCTCACAAAGTATGCAGAGAAAAAGTGAACAAAATAGACTGGAGTCCTTTTCAAATGAAACTCAATTTTGTATGCAAAGCGTAAAAAAACTGCAGGAATAGAATTTTTAAGGGGGTGAAGTTATCAACACAATGTCTGAAACTAGCCAACGCACGCGGGAATGAAATTTTACACATCTTTGCTTTTAAAGCCCCAACCAATGAAACTTCTGTAGCCTGAAAAAAGTTCTTTTTAGCAATTTTTTCGGTCTTGTCTCTAGCAGTTACTATTACACGGAAGCGAACACAAAGCGAATGCGTTAGTCTCATCAATATTTAGTTTACTCAAAATCATGCTTATAAATGATACAAGTCAGTGGGCAATTTCATAGTCGTTAGATTCTTCGGGACTTAGAACGGATTTAAAAAATTAAAAAGGTTCAGGCTTTTGATTATTGATTCTATGGGCGAGAAGCTTAGCCCACTTTTATAATGCGGAGCAAATAAGTTTCACAAAGCAAATTACAAAACAAAGTGAGTGTAGATCGAATACTTTCCGTAAGAAACCGCGTGCAAAATTACAACTTTGGCTCTAAAACCCACTGCACTACTGTGGCGACTGTAGTTTATAAATGATACAATTCAATGGACAATTTCATAGTCGTTATATTCTTCGGGACTTAGAACGGATTTGAACAAATTGAAAAGGTTCAGGCTTTTGATTATTAGATCTGTTTTAAATTGATTCTATGAGAGAGAAGCTTTACCCACTTTTATACAACTAAATTACTATAGTACAGGTGTTTCAAGGGACAGGTAGACCAATTGGGTGACGTTGGGGCTCGTAACTGAACTTTGCAGAAATAAATTTCAATCAAATCGGACAAACTTTTCGGCCTCAAAGGTTTCAAGAAATTATAGAGGAGGGAATCTTTGGACAGTTTTAATGTGAATGTTGAAGCCTTTAAGAAAACGTCACTTTCAAAATTTTCGACAAATTGAGCCACATTTGACGCTTCAAGAATTCAAATAAAGAACTGGGTTACATTGAATACATTGTTAGATCGCTTTGAAATATCAAAGCGTTCAACTATGTTCACTAGGACGGGTAGTTTTTTTTTTTAAAAAAAATCGTATAGCAAAGACGTAAACTATATACAATTGATAGATGTTTCTCCGAAAAAACCATGTATCAAATATAAAATCCTAATCCACGTCTCTTGACTTCAAAATGTATTTCCAGTTCTTTCGATATTCTATATTTGATACTAGCTGACCCGGGCCCGCTCCGCTGCGCCTTCTTTTACTTTACATGGAACAAAATTTTCCTTGGAATATTTATTTTCGAAGATCTTTTAGTGAAATACCATGCTAACTTGGTGTACTCCATAAGGTGTACTACCATACTACTTCATTTCAGCCCGATATTCTCATGATTTGTAATTTAGTGGTGTTTTCGGGGGAGAGGTGGTCCCCCAGATACTTGGCCCTGAAAAAATATCAGCATCGTGCTATCCTCTCAAATACCATTTATTTAAACCCCATATTGCCATTTGCTTAAGAGGAGTTTACTGGATGAGGCGTCCCCCAAACACATGGCCTCAAAATAGGCTATCAAATTCGTTTTCTAATCTCAAATACCTTTTATTTGAGCCACATATTGCCATGGTCGAAAATTTTTTTATTTTTTTTCCTTTGGGGGTGTTTTGGGAAAGGGGTGATGCCCTAAACACATGGTCCTACATTTGGATATCAAATTCGTATTCTACTCCCAAATACCTTAATTTGAGCCCCATATTGCGATGGTCAGTAAAAAATTGCTGTTTGTGGGGTATTTTGGGAAAGGGTAGATCCTCAGAAAATTGGTCCCGAAAATGGGTATCAACTCTTGCTCTACCCCCGAATACCTTTCATTTAAGCTCCATATTGACATGGTCGGTAAATATGCCGGATTTAGGGGTGTTTTGGGGATTGAGGTGGTCCCCCAAACACTATGCCCGGAAAATATTTGAGCAACGTGCTCTATTCTCATATATCTATATATCATTTATTTGAACCCGTTATTGCCATTGCCCTCAAAATTAGATATCAAATTCGTTTTTTAATCTCATTTAAACTCCATATTGCAAAAGTCAGCAAATTTGTCCGGTTTGGTGTATTGGCTCTAAAAACTATGAATATTTAGCTCCACTCTCTTTGGGACCCAAATTGTCTTGGTGAGCAAATACGTCCTATTTGGGGGTTGTTATGGTGGTGGGACGTCCACTAGACAGTTGGCCCCTAATGCTGATATCAGATACGTGGTCAACTTCCAAATATCTTTGATTTGAGCCCCATATTTCCATAGTCGGCCAAAATTACCGGCTTGGGGGGTGTTTTGGGGATGGGCGGCCACTCAGTGAGTTGGCCTTGAAAACATATATCGGATTCGTGTTCCACTTTAAAAACCCTCTTATTTGAGCCTCATATTGCAATAGTCAGAAAATACTTACTATTCGGGTGGTGTTGTGGGGGTGGCGAGGCCCCATAAACACTTTCCCGAATATTGATATCAAAGTCGTGCTTTACTCCCAAAGACCTTTCATCTGAGCCGCATATTGCTATGGTCGTAAATTTGTCCCCTTTGGGGGATGTTTTTGGTGAGAGGCGGTCCCCCAAACCCTTGGTACCATATTTGGATATCAGATTCGTATTCTATATTCAAATACCTTTTATTTAAGCCCCCTATTCCTATGGTCAGGGAAAGGGGTGGACCTCCAAAAACGTGGCCCCACGTTTGGATATCAGATTTGTATTCTTCTCGCAAATACCTTTCATTTGAGTCCCGTATTGCCATGGTCGGTAAATATGTCCGATTTAGGGGTGTTTCGGGGCTTGGGGTGGTCCCCCTAGCACTTGGTCCGACAATTGGATATCAGATACGTTTTCTTATCCTAAATACCTTTCATTTGAGTCCCATATAGTCGTGATTGGTCTAATTATATGTTTGGTAGGATTTATGATGGGGCAGCCCCCCTAGGTACCCCATCCGAAATTTGGATCATCATTTTTATACCCTCCACCATAAGATGGGGGGTATACTAATTTCGTCATTCTGATTGTAACTACTCGAAATATTCGTCTGAGACCCCATAAAGTATATATATTCTTGATCGTCGTGAAATTTTATGTCGATCTAGCCATGTCCGTCCGTCTGTCCGTCCGACTGTCTGTCGAAAGCACGTTAACTTCCGAAGGAGTAAAGCTAGCCGCTTGAAATTTTGCACAAATACTTCTTATTAGTGTAGGTCGGTTGGTATTGTAAATGAGCCATATCGGTCCATGTTTTGATATAGCTGCCATATAAACCGATCTTGGCTCTTGACTTCTTGAGCCTCTAGAGGGCGCAATTCTTATCCAATTTGAATGAATTTTGGCACGTAGTATTTTGTTATGATATCCAACAACTGTGCCAAATATGGTTCAAATCGGTTCATAACCTGATATAGCTGTCATATAAACAGATCTGGGGACTTGACTTCTTGAGCTTCTAGAGGGCTCAATTTCTATCCGATTTGGCTGAAATTTCGCAAGACGTTTT
Organism: Stomoxys calcitrans; assembly: GCF_963082655.1. NCBI lineage: Eukaryota > Metazoa > Arthropoda > Insecta > Diptera > Muscidae > Stomoxys > Stomoxys calcitrans. Next base: position 139,930,104 of record NC_081553.1, read on the forward strand.
TTATTGTTACTTTCAACAACTATGTCAAATAAAGTACAAGTCGGTCTATAACCTGATAAAGCTGCCATATAAACCGATCTGGGATCTTGACATCTTAAGCCTCTAGAGGTCGCAATTATTATCCGATTTGCCTGAAATTTTGCACGACGGATTCTCTCATGACCATTAACATACGTGTTTATTATGGTCTGAATCGGTCTATAGGCCGATACAGCTCCCATATAGATCGATCTCTCTATTTTATTTCTTGAGCCCACAAAGGGCGCAATTCTTATTCGAATTGGCTGACATACACAGGTCTCCAACATAAAATTTAATTGTGGTCCAAACCGGACCATATGTTGATATCGCTCTAATAGCAGAGCAAATCTTTTCTTATATCCTTGTTTTGCCTAAGAAGAGATGCCGGGAAAAGAACTCGACAAATGCGATCCATGGTGGAGGGTATATAAGATTCGGCCCGGCCGAACTTAGCACACTTTTACTTGTTATATTTAGAGTACTATAAGAGAGCATACAAAATTTCGCTTAAATCACACCATCCGTCTCCGAGATCTGACGTTTTTGAAAATTAGGGTAAGGGGGAGGGTCCGCTCCCCCTTCAGATATCAAAAAATGTAGTACCCTATTTTCACCACGGGGTCATTATGCACCATCTGTGATTTCAAGAAAATCGGTTTAACCGTTTCTGAGTCTATAAGGAACACACAAACATACAAACAAACAAACACAAATTGATTTTTATATATAAGATTTTTTTGTGTTCATTAGGAGGTGGAATAATCAAAAACGATTTGGTACTAAAACGAGGAACGGCCTTGTACTAAAACCAATAACAGCTTGTTATTAAAACCAATACCAGTTCGGCAATAATACAGTATGGTATTGAAAAGAGCACGTTTGGTATTAACTTTTCTCTGGGTATATATTCTTGATCTTCATGACAGTCGATCTAGCCATATCCGTCCGTCCGTCTGTCGAAAGTACGCTATTCTTATTCGATTTGGCTGAAATCTTGCATGAGGAGTTTTGTTATGACTTCCTACAACTGTGCTAAGTATGGTCTAAATCGATTCATAACCTGATATAGCTGTCATATAAACCGATCTTGGATCATGACCTCTTAAGCTGCTAGAGGGCGCATTTATTATCAAATTTGGCTGAAATTTTGCGTGAAGTATTTGTTTCAATTTCTGACATGTGTGCCAAGTATTGTCTGAATCGGTTCATTACCTAATATAGCTCGCATATAAGCCGGTATCGGATCTTAACTTCTTGAGCCGTTTGAGGGAGCAATTATTACCCGATTTGGCTGAATATTTGAACTGTTTTTTCACGACTTCCAACGACTGTGTCAAGTATGGTCTAAATCGGTTCATAACCTGTTATAGCTCCCATATAAATCGATCTCCCGATTATACTTTTTAAGCCTACAGAGGGCGCAGTTCTTATCCGATTTTGATGAAATTTTGCACAATAACATTTACTTTGGTCTCCAATAGCCAAACTTATCCATTATCCTTCGTGTGCCTATGAAGAGATATGGGAAAAGAAAGAAAAGAAATGCGATTCACGCTGGAGGGTACATAAGATTCCACCCGGCCGATCTTTGCACGGTTTTACCTGCAAAAATTAAACTATTAACGATATGCGTTAACGATACCCGATGTCCTGGTAAAGGGTTTTTTTGCCCCTTCACCACTTCACTCTTTAGTCTATGCAGAACACAATTCCAAGAACAAAACCAGTAAGGATAGGAATAAGTCGGGCGGTGCCGACCGTATAATACCCTACACTTACTCTATTAGTACAAAGTTGGAACCAATTTGATGGACCTCGCCGTATGTTTTCGGATGGGTTATTAACCAATCCGTATCAGATTTTAAGCAAATATGTTCAAACTGTAATAACAACGGTTCACATATTGCAAATTACCCAAAATCAGACGAACATATCTATGGGAGCTATATCTAAATCTGAACCGATTTCGACCAAACTTTATAGATATTGTGGTAGTCATTGAAGAAAGCGAAGTGAAAAACATTTGATATCTTATCTTATATATAACAAGTAAAAAGGCGTTAAGTTCGGCCGAGCCGAACTTTGGATACCCCCCACCTCGGGTATATATGTAAACCACCTTTCATCAAAATTCGGTGAAAATTTCATACCTTATACTCATATACCTCATACCAATCTGAACTACAATATATACGACACGGATGTCGAAAAGCCGAACATAAGTCGCTGTGTCAAATTTCAGTAAAATCAGATTATAAATGCGCTTTTTATGACTTTAAATCGAGATATCGGTCTACATGGCAGCTATATCCAAATCTGGACCGATTTGGGCCAAGTTGCATAAACATGTCGAAAAGCCCAAATTTCGGAGTAATCGGACAATAAATGCCTCTTTTATGGGCCCTAAACCTTAAATAGAGAGATCGGTCTATATGGCAGCTATATACAAATCTGGACCGATCTGGACAAAATTGAAGAAGGACGTCGAAGAGCCTAACCAAACTCACTGTGTCAAATTTCAGCGACATCGGACAATAAATGCGTCTTTTATGGCCCCAAAACCTAAAACCTAGATATCGGTCTATATGGCAGCTATATCCAAATCTGGACCGATCTGTGCGATATTGCAGAAGTATGTCAAGGGGCTTAACTTAACTCACTGTTCCAAATTTCGGCGACATCGGACAAATGAGCATTTTATGGACCCAAAACCATAAATCAAGAAATCGGTCATTATGGCAGCTATATCTAAATCTGAACCGATCTGGACCAAATTGAAGAAATATGTCAAAGGGCCTAACACAACTCACTGTCCCAAATTTCAGCAAAATCGGATCTTAAAGAGAGGGGATCTAAATATTCATAAATGTTGAGGCCAATACCCTAAACCGGACATATTTGCTGACTTTTGCAATAAGAAGTTTAAATGAAATTAGAAAACGAATTTGATATTGGAGGGTACAGCAAGAATTGATACCCCTTTTCGGGACGAATTTTCGGGGGGTCTACCCCTTTTCCAAAATATCCCACAAACAGCAATTTTTTTGTGACCATCGCAATATGGGGCTCAAATAAAGGTATTTGGGAGTAGAATACGAATTTAATATCAAAATGTAGGACCATGTATTTAGGGAATCACCCTTTTCCCAAAACACCCCCAAAGAAAAACATTTTCGACCATGCCAATATGTGGCTTAAATGAAAGGTATTTGAAATTAGGAAAAGAATTTGATAACCTATTTTGAGGCCATGTGTTTGGGGAACGCCTCATCCTGTAAAACCCCTCTTAAGCCAATGGCAAAGTATCTGGGCGACCACCTCTTCCCCGAAGACACCACTAAATCAGACATCATGAGAATATCGGGCTGAAATGAAGTATTTTAAGAATGGAGTACACCTTACATTCAAACTTAAATTCGTAGATCAATAAAGATCATGTGGGATTCAGATAAAGGCACTTATATTGTTAAACTGTTAGTCAAGTTTGCATGGTATTTCATTAAAAGCTCTTTAATGGTCGAAAATAAATATTGCAAGGCAACTTTTGTTCCATATAAGGTAAAAGAAGGCGCAGTGCAGCGGGCCCGGGTCAGCTAGTCTGCAATATAAACCGATCTGGGGTCTCGATTTCTTCAGCCACTAAAGGGCGCAATTATTATCCGATTTAGCTGAAATTTTGCATGAGGTGTTTTGTTATAACTTTCAACAACTGTACTAAGAATAGTTCAAATCGTTCCATAACCTGATTTATCTGCCATATAAACCAATATGGGATCTTGACTTGTTGAGCCTCTAAAGGGCGCAAGTGATAGCCGATTTGGCTGAAATTTTGTACAACGGATTCTCTCATGATTTTTAACATACGTGTCGAACATGGCATGAATCGGTTTATAGTCTAATACAGCTCCCCTATATACCGATCTCCCTATTTTACTTGTTCAGCCTTTAAAGTGCGCAATTCTAACTAGATTTGGCTGAAATTTTACACAATGACTTATACTATGGTCTCCAATATTCCGTTCAATTATGGTCCGAAATGAACCATTATTTGATATTATTCCAATAACATAGCAATAATTTTCTTTTATCCTTTGTTTGCCTAAAAAGAGATATCGTGGTAAGAGCTCGACAAATGCGATCCATGATGGAGGGTATATAAGATTCGGCCCTGCCGAACTTAGCACGCTTTTACTTGTTATTGTTCATAATAACAAGTAAAAGGGCAGTTTCCGATAACAGCATAAAAGTCACATTTTTCCAACATAAAAGGGTCACAGGTAAACATGTAGAATATCCCATAGACAGAGAAAAATGTAAAAGGCGGATTTGGATTTTGATAAAGAATTTTAATGGTTTCTAAGAGCATTTTATTTAGGGTTTCTAACATGGATCTCTTGTCCTATAGAAAGTGAAGTCACCAACCAAACAGTCTTATAAAGGGTGATTTTTTTGAGGTTAGGATTTTCATGCATTAGTATTTGACAGATCACGTGGGATTTCAGACATGGTGTCAAAGAGAAAGATGCTCAGTATGCTTTGACATTTCATCATGAATAGACTTACTAACGAGCAACGCTTGCAAATCATTGAATTTTATTACCAAAATCAGTGTTCGGTTCGAAATGTGTTCATTCACCGTAACGTTGCGTCCAACAGCATCTTTGAAAAAATACGGTCCAATGATTCCACCAGCGTACAAACCACTCCAAACAGTGCATTTTTCGGGATGCATGGGCAGTTGTTGAACGGCTTCTGGTTGCTCTTCACTCCAAATGCGGCAATTTTGCTTATTTACGTAGCCATTCAACCAGAAAAGAGCCTCATCGCTGAACAAAATTTGTCAAAATTTGAACACATTTCGAACCGAACACTGATTTTGGTAATAAAATTCAATGATTTGCAAGCGTTGCTCGTTAGTAAGTCTATTCATGATGAAATGTCAAAGCATACTGAGCATCTTTCTCTTTGACACCATGTCTGAAATCCCACGTGATCTGTCAAATACTAATGCATGAAAATCCTAACCTCAAAAAAATCACCCTTTATTATGATATTCTACTTTTGTAATCGATTGGTGATTGCATCACTGATAAACAACATGTTTAAAAAGCGGCTTCATTAAAGATAGGTTTGAAATTACTGAGAAGTTAATGTATTCAATCATCTCTGTTATAAAAGCTGCCAACCTAAGTTTATTGTTTTTAACAAAATTTTACGTTAAAACTTGTATTTCAGTGAAATTTATTCAATATTTCTCAAATTTCAACATAACAAAAAGTTTTTATTGATTAAATAAAAACATTGTTTGCTATAGGAATATTTAACTTGTTGAGAAGAAAATTGGTTAAGTAAAATGACTTCCCAAAACCAAGTTTATAAACTATTTGTGACTAATTACAGATAAGTAAAACTTACAAAGAATTTGCAATTTTTCCTGGTTTTAATCCAAGTTTTACCAAATTAGATTAAACTTATTTGAAATGAGTATTTTGCATTATTTTATGTGCGCCATTTTTCTGAGTGTAGTGCTAAAATAGAACAGGGCTTTTAATTCATTCAAATTTCAATTTCCCAATATATTTACCCACTTTATTGAATGGATCAATTGCATGCAACCTTGTTTTCTTTTTTCTTCGTGTTTTGTTTATATTCACTTTCAATTTCCAATGTTTGTCTGGAAATATTGACTAAAAGTGCAAAGCTTCCACATTCCTTTGCGGTGCATGAAAAAGGGAGAACCAGTACGAAAATGAATGTTGGGAAATTCCTTACACATATCATTGTTTTATTGTGAGTTTGGTGAAAAGAAATGAAATCCATTGTTACCCTTCAGAAAAGATCCGAATATTGCAGATTAAAGAGCTTTGTTCATGCACATCATAAGGAGCAACCCTGCAACAACTACAATGAACTATTTTATGGTTTAATTTTAAAATCGATACAACCATTCATTGTATGATTAAAAAAACTAAAACTAGTGGAGGTTAAATTAGGGCCTATAGAAAATGGTACCTTTATTGAAGCTATTGATCACATAAACTACTGGATTTATGTGCTGCTATATAAATTTCTAGCCTTATAACGAAAATGCAAATATTTTTAATCAACAATTAAGAGAGCGCTAAGTTCGGCCGGGCCGAATCTTATACATCCTCCACCATGGATAGCATTTGTCGAGTTCTTTGCGCGGTATCTCTTTTTAGGCAAACAAAGAATAATTAATAAGAACTGCTATGCTGTTGGAGCTATATCAAGTTGTAATCCGATTCGGACCATAAATGACAATTCATTTACATATAAACACATAAGTCATTGAGTAATATTTCAGACCACTCGCATAAAGAATTGCACCTTCTGGAGATTTAAGAAGCAAAATGGGAAGGGAGCTGTATCAAGCTATAGATCGATTCAAACCATATTTAGCAATTATATTGAAGGTCATGGGTTCAAAATTTCAGCCAAATTGGATAATAACTGCGCCCTCTAGAGGCTCAAGAAGTCAAGATCGCAGATGGGTTTATATGATAGTTACATCAGGTTATGTATTGGTTTGCGCCATACTTAGCACAGTTGTTGGAAGTTATAGCAAAACCCCTCAAAATGGCATGACAATTGCGCCCTCTAGCGGCTCAAGAAGTCAAGATCCAAGATCGGTTTATATGGCTATACCAGGTTATTATTTTAACCGATTAAAACCGTACTTAGCACGGTGGTTGGAAGTGACACCAAAATCCCATATGCAAAATTACAGCCAAATCGGATAGGAATTGTGCCCTCAAAAAGCCAATATCGGTTTATATGGCAGCTATATCAGGTTATGAACCGATTTAAACCATGCTTTGCACAGTTGTTGGAAGTGACCAAAACATCACGTGTAAAATTTGAGTCAAATCGGACGAGAATTGCGCTCTCTAGAGGCTCAAGAAGGCAAGACCCAAGATCGGTTTATATAGCAGCTATATCGAAACATGGACCGATTTGGCCCATTTGCAATCCCAACCGACCTACACTAATAGAAACTATTTGTGCAAAATTTCAAGCGTCTAGCTTTACTCCTTCGAAAGTTAGTGTGCTTTCGACTGACAGAGGGGCGGATATGGCTAGATCGACTTAGAATGTGATGGCGATCAAGAATATATATACTTTATGGGGTCTTAGAGGCATATTTCGAGGTGCTACAAGCAGAAAGACGAAATTAGTATACCCCCATCCTATGGTGGAGGGTATAAAAATAGGTATCATATTTTTCAAAGTAACCTCTAATTCTATAAGCACTTTCTCCACCCCGATCGATTCACCTCCAAAATATTGTTATTGAACGCTTCAACAGCTTTTTCTGGAGAACTACGAACACTGTCTACGCATCATTATCTTAACGTGGGCAAAAAAATGAAGTCATTGGGTGCCAAGTCAGGGCTGCACTGCAGATGGCCCATCAATTCGATTTTCTGGCCGGCCAATAAGTGCTGGTTTGAGCCGATATGTGACAACTCGCATTGTCATGGATAAACAATGATTCGCCTACTCTTGTTTGTTTTTCGAATTTCTCCCAAGATATCAGACAAACAACATTTGGATGTACCATTCAGAATTTACCGTCCTACATAGCTCCAGCGGAACAGTCGCCACATGACCAGTTTTGCCGAAGAGACTGGCTACCATTTGCTTCAAAGTGCTTCTTCCACGAACAGGTTTTGTTGGATTTGGCTCATCTGAAGCCTCACACAATCGATTGTTGTTTTGCGCCACGATGTCATGATCTGTCATGATCTTATAAATATATTTTGAAGCAACGCAATCGTTTTTTTAACATTTCGTCGCACTAATTGACACGAGTCAAATTGTGCGCAATGCAACGAGAACAAACCGTTGTTATGGAAGGTTTTTATGCAATAAAAAATGTACGCTGGTGAGAGAAATGCCCAAGGATGGCTCTGTCTCACTTGACGATCTTTCATTATAAGTACATGCACACCATCAATGTTCTCTGGTACAACGGCTGTTTTTGAACGACCTTCGCGAAATTCGACATTTAGCTATCATCAGCCACAATTGAATTAATTAGACCAGTTTTGGATCGAGGCCACCTTAGTACAGAGGTTAGCATTTCCGCCTATAGGGCTGAACGCATGGGTTTGAATCCTGGTAAAAAGATCAGAAAAATGTTCAGCATTGGTAATACCCTCCTAATGCTACCGACATTTGTGGGGTACTATGTCATGTAAAAACTTTTCCTCAAAAAGGCGTCGCACTGCGCCACTCTGTTCGGACTCCGCTATAAAAAGGAGATCCCTTATCATTGAGCTTAAACTTCAATCGGACAGCACTAAATGGTATGTGAGAAATTTGCCCTTGTTTCTTAATATGAGGCAAATTTCCATTTGGTGTTTTTATACCCACCACCGAAGGATGGGGGTATATTCATTTTGTCATTCCGTTTGCAACACATCAAAATATCCATTTCCGACCCTATAAAGTATATATATTCTTGATCAGCGTAAAAATCTAAGACGATCTAGCCATGTCCGTCCATCTGTCCGTCTGTCTGTTGAAATCACGCTACATTCTTTAAAAATAGAGATATTGAGCTGAAATTTTGCACAGATTCTTTTTTTGTCCATAAGCAGGTTAAGTTCGAAGATGGACAATATCGGATTATATCTTGATATAGCCCCCATATAGACCGATCCGCCGATTTAGGGTCTTAGGCCCATAAAAGCCACATTTATTATCCGATTTTGTTGAAATTTGGGACAGTGAGTTGTGTTAGTCCTTTCAACATCCTTTGTCAATTTGGCTCAGATCGGTCGAGATTTGGATATAGCTGCCATATAGACCGATCCTCCGATTTAGGGTCTAAGGCCCATAAAAGCCGCATTTATTATCCGATTTCGCTGAAATTTGGAACAGTGAGTTGTGTTAGGCCCTTCGACATCCTTCGTCAATTTGGTCCAGATCGGTTCAGATTTGGATATAGCTGCCATATAGACCGATCCTCCGGTTTAGGGTATTAGGCCCACAAAAGCCACATTTACTATCCGATTTTGATGAAATTCGGGGCAGTGAGTTGTGTGAGGCCCATCGACATCCTTCGTTAAATTGGCCTAGATCGGTTCAGATTTGAATATAGCTGCCATATAGACCGATCCTCCGGTTTAGGGTCTTAGGCCCAGAAAAACCACATTTATTATCCGATTTTGATGAAATTTGGGACAGTGAATTGTGTAAGGCCCATCGACATCCTTCGTTAATTTGGCTCAGATCGGTTCAGTTTTGGATATAGCTGCCATATAGATCGATTCTCCGATTTATGGTGTAAGGCCCATAATAGCCACATTCATTATCCGATTTTGCTGAAATTTGGGACAGTGAGTTGTGTTAGGCCCTTTGACATATTTCTTCAATTTGGTCCAGATCGGTTCAAATTTGGATATAGCTGCCATATAGACCGATTTCTTGATTTATGGTTTTGGGCCCATAAAATGCTCATTTATTGCCCGATGTCCCCGAAATTTGGAACAGTGAGTTAAGTTAAGCCCCTTGACATACTTCTGCGATATCGCACAGATCGGTCCAGATTTGAATATAGCTGCCATATAGACCGATATCTAGGTTTTAGGTTTTGGGGCCATAAAAGACGCATTTATTGTCCGATGTCGCTGAAATTTGAGACAGTGAGTTTGGTTAGGCTCTTCGACGTCCTTCTTCAATTTTGCCCAGATCGGTCCAGATTTGAATATAGCTGCCATATAGACCAATCTCTGGATTTAAGGTTTAGGGCCCATAAAAGGCGCATTTATTGTCCGATTTCGCCGAAATTTGGGACAGTGCTTAGTGTTAGGCTCTTCGATATGTTTATGCAACTTGGCCCAAATCGGTCCAGATTTGGATATAGCTGCCATGTAGACCGATTCAAAGTCAAAGTCTTGGCCCCATAAAATGCGCATTTATAATCCGATTTCACTGAAATTTGACACAATGACTTATGTTCGGCTTTTCGACATCCGTGTCGTATATAGTTCAGATCGGTATGAGGTATATGAGTATAAGGTATGCAATTTTCACCGAATTTTGATGAAAGGTGGTTTACATATGTACCCGAGGTGGTGGGTATCCAAAGTTCGGCCCGGCCGAACTTAACGCCTTTTTACTTGTTTAAATTCAAACAGTTAAATATATGTATGTTCAACTAACAATGTATGTTTAAAATGTATGTCTTCTTTACTAAAAAAATGTCAGGAAACATGCAAGGATTATGAAAGAAGAGGCAAATAGAGAAAACAATCATTTTGAATACAAAATAAAGGAAGAAGTTCCCCTTTCTGGAAACGTTTTTTAAATATTGGGTTTAAGAGTATTTGTAATTCTTTCTTTTCGGGTGTATAGTGTTTTCAATAGCATAGCATTCAAAACTGTGAGTAATATTATTGTGGAACCTTTTAACAATCACCCGACTCCCTAAAGGGGTATTTTTTTTTAAGCGTTCATTTAAAGTTAATTTGCGTCTGATCGAAATATTCTAGAAAAATGTTTGTTATGATATTCTGTTTTAGGTCTCAGACAACACCTAAAACCAAGACTTAACCTAGATGCCAGTAATCACAAAAATTATATCCTTCTCATTTCAGGAGGATGTTCCCTGCCAAATTTTATTATAAGTCACTGAACAGCAAAAATGCGTATATATGATACATGTCGTGAAAACCTCGATATCAAATTGGGCAAAAAACCTAAAATTATGTTGTTAAACATTTTTACTTGAATTTTTTCGTTCATTTTTCGAGTTTGTGGGTGAAAGCTTTATTTGAGTTAAATGGTCTCAAAAGAACAAATATACTCCATCAAGTTTCGATAGAAGTTTCAAAATAGGCTGTTCATGTGGGTGTAAAATATTTAAAGGCAATCAAAATATAATTTTTACATTTCATGCTAAAATGGTTTGGTAAAGGACTTTGCATCATACACTTCATATTGATATTATCAAATTTACTTATCCTTAAGAATTTAAATTTAAATTAGTTGACACTGGTTTCTAAGTATTTGAAATGTCAAAGACATGAAAAACAAGTAAAAGCGTGCCAAGTTCGGCCGGGCCGAATCTTATATACCCTCCACCATGGATCGCATTTGTCGAGTTCTTTTCCCGGCATCTCTTCTTAGGCAAAACAGGATATAAGAAAAGATTTGCTCTGCTATTACAGCGATATCAAGATATGGTCCGGTTTGGACCACAATTATATTATATGTTGGAGACCTGCGTAAAATGTAAGCCAATTCGAATAAGAATTGCGCCCTTTGGGGGCTCAAGAAGTAAAATAGAGAGATCGATTTATATGGGAGCTGTATCAGGCTATAGACCGATTCAGACCACAATAAACACGTATGTTGACGGTCATGAGAGAATCCATCGTACAAAATTTCAGGCGAACCAGATAATAATAATCTCTACAGGCTCAAGAAGTCAAGATTCCAGATCGGTTTATATGACAGCTGTATCAGGCCATGAACCGATTTGAACCATACTTGGCACAGTTGTTGGATATCATAACAAAACACGTCGTGCGAAATTTCATTCCAATCGGATAAGAATTGCGCACTCTAGAGGCTCAAGAAGTCAAGACCCAAGATCGGTTTATATGGCAGCTATATCAGGTTATGAACCGATTTGAACCATACCTAACACAGTTGTTGGATATCATAACAAAACACGTCGTGCAAAATTTCATTCCAATCGGATAAGAATTGCGCACTCTAGAGGCTCAAGAAGTCAAGACCCAAGATCGGTTTATATGACAGCTATATCAAAACATGAACCGATACGGCCCATTTACAATACCAACCGACCTACACTAATAAGAAGTATTTGTGCAAAATTTCAAGTGGCTAGCTTTACTCCTTCGGAAATTAGCGTGCTTTCGACAGACAGACGGACGGACAGACCGACGGACATGGCAAGATCGACATAAAATATCACGACGATCAATAATATATATACTTTATGGGGTCTCAGACGAATATTTCGGATAGTTACAAACAGAATGACGAAATTAGTATACCCCCCATCTTATGGTGGAGGGTATAATAAAATAAGTTTCAAAGAAATTTTTTTGACGGAACAGACTTATTTGAATTATTTCCTACAAATTGGTGACCCAAGTCTTTCAACATGCGTTCTAAATTCGATTCTTATGGAATAGAATGACCAATGGTCAAACAAATCAAGAAAATAAAGAACATCCTGCCTGTCAAGAAATTTCATACCCATCTTCAACAATGTCGCAGCCGACTACCATAATTTTACGGATTCCAAGTTTCTGGGAAGAAAATCCAGGCATTTAGTTCGCGTAGTTAGAGGCTCAATTCCAGAATTATAACATATCAGTGAAACGCCCTAAATACTTAGCATTTTTGCCGGAACTCGATCCAAAACTGTTGGCCCAAGTAAGCAACATCATTTTGCGTACACTCAAATGAAGAAACGTCTCATTGACCATTTCTATTGTAGATCTCCAATGAAAAAAGAGGATTCAACGCTTACTAAATGAAATGCGAATTGGAGAAAAGAAACCAAGTTCTTTGTTGTGTGAAATGCGAAATTTAGCAAATGGTGGAGTGAAGGATGACTTTTTTCGAACAATGTGGCTTCAGAGATTTTCCTCACAAATGCAGGCAATACCGTCGTAAACTTTGGACAACATAGGTGTTATGGCAGACGAAATTGATTACTGTTTTCGAATTTAGGCAAAATCTCCCACAATATTCCACTTTAAAAGCATAGTGTCAAAGGCAGAAATATTCCACATTACATGTAACTATGAGTCACCAAAGAAATCAACTCTACCAATACAATATAATTCACATACATACATACATATTTTGAAAAGGGAAATTTATACAAATTAAGTGATATTCTAAAGGTACTTAGCAAATATGAGTTCATTATAAAATTACATTTGTGATACTATTGATGATTTTCTCTTTTGGTCACTCCATGGCCTTGTTATGAACTAGGAGTAGAAAAGTTGCTTTAAAGCTGTAATTGTAATTAATTATTTTTATACCCTCCACCATAAGATGGGGGGTATACTAATTTCGTCATTCTGATTGTAACTACTCGAAATATTCGTCTGAGACTCCATAAAGTATATATATTCTTGATCGTCGTGAAATTTTATGTCGATCTAGCCATGTCCGTCCGTCTGTCCGTCCGTCCGTCTGTCCGTCCGTCCGTCTGTCCTACCGTCCGTCCGTCCGTCTGTCTGTCGAAAGCACGCTAACTTCCGAAGGAGTAAAGCTAGCCGCTTGAAATTTTGCACAAATACTTCTTATTAGTGTAGGACGGTTGGTATTGTAAATGGGCCATATCGGTCCATGTTTTGATATAGCTGCCATATATATAGAGTGCGCAATTCTTATCCGATTAGAATGAAATTTTGCACGACGTGTTTTGTTATGATACCCAACAACTCTGCCAAGTATGGTTCAAATCGGTTCATAACCTGATATAGCTGCCATATAAACCGATCTGGGGTCTTGATTTCTTGAGCCTCTATAGTGCGCAATTCTTATCCGATTGGAATGAAATTTTGCACGACGTGTTTTGTTATTATATCCAACAACTGTTCTAAGTATGGTTCAAATCGGTTCATAACCTGATATAGCTGCCATATAAACCGATCTTGGGTCTTGACTTCTTGAGCCTCTAGAGTGCGCAATTCTTATCCGATTGGGATGAAATTTTGCACGACGTGTTTTGTTATGATATCCAACAACTGTGCCAAGTATAGTTCAAATCGGTCCATAACCTTATATAGCAGTCATATAAACCGATCTTGGGTCTTGACTTCTTAAGCCTCTAGAGGGCTCAATTTCTATCCGATTTGGCTGAAATTTCGCAAGACGTTTTTTATTGTTACTTTCAACAACTATGTCAAATAAAGTACAAGTCGGTTCATAACCTGATATAGCTGCCATATAAACCGATCTGGGATCTTGATTTTCTTGAGCCTCTAGAGGTCGCAATTATTATCCGATTTGCCTGAAATTTTGTACGACGGATTCTCTCATGACCATTAACATACGTGTTTATTATGGTCTGAATGGGTCTATAGGCCGATACAGCTCCCATATAAATCGATGAGCCCTTTGTGGGCTCAAGAAGTCTTATTCGATTTGGCTGACATTTTACACAGGTCTCCAACATATAATTTAATTGTGGTCCGAACCGGACCATATCTTGATATCGCTCTAATAGCAGAGCAAATCGTTTCTTATATCCTTTTTTTTGCCTAAGAAGAGATGCCCGGAAAAGAACTCGACAAATGTGATCCATGGAACTTGGCACGCTTTTACTTGTTTTACAATAATGTCTGTAATACTGGGACAAATAAAACACGGTTCCGAGGAAAGGTCAGAATTACCCCAAAACTAAAAAAATGTATAGAGAAACTAAGGAAATAGTAGGATGCTTTGATCTAATCATTGCAAGTGCCTCATCATTAGAGAGCGGATATATATATACAATTTTTGTTTATGGATCGATTTAGACCAAAATTTGTATTAAGGCAATTTTGACGTCATATCTGATATATGCAAAATGTACGAGCCAAAATAAATACGTTTAGAATCTTACATGATTTAATGGTTTGGTTTCTAAGTACTTTGTGGGTATAAATTCCTCTTTAAACCCATTTTCCTCTAATTGTACCCTAAGATCCTACAAGGTCCAAATTTGCACCTGTCTTCCTATTTAGGGTCTTAGGCCTATAAAAAACACTTTTGTTTTCCGATTTGGCACAACGAGTTGTGTTAAGACCGAATATGGATAGATCGGTCTACATCTTAGTAAAGCTCCTATATAGACCGATTTCCCGATTTAAGGTTTTAAGCCCATAAAAGCCGTATTTATTACCTGATTTGGCTGAAATTTGGCACAACAAGTTGGGTTTAGATCTTTCATATCTGTGCCGAATGTGGTTCACAATGGGCTATATCTTAGTACAGCTCCCATATAGACTGATCTCATTATTAAAGTTGATCAGATTCTTAAAAATTTGCCTTCCGCATTTTCAATGTATCGGGGTTTTGCAAAAAATCCGTTTCTTTAAATACCATTTATTATTCGTATATTTGATTTCATCTTTAATATACATATATATGTAAAGTTTACAGAAGTGAAAGTAATTAAGATTTGAATATTGTTACAAAAGAAATACTTAAATAAAAACGATATTTTGTTAAACCATGTCTTTTAATTGTTATCAAGTTATTTGTTCTTAAATATTCATACATATCTTTAATAACGATATTTATTAAATACTAGCTGACCCGGGCCCGCTCCGCTGCGCCTCTTTTTTACTTTATATGGAACTAAAGTTTCCTTGGAACATTTTAACAATATAAGTTCCTTTATCTGAATTCCATATGATCTTTATTGGTCTACGAATTTAAGTTTGGATGTAAGGTGTAACCCACTTTTAAAATACTTCATTTCAGACCGATATTCTCATGATTTTTAATTTAGTGGTATTTTCGGAGGAGAGGTGGTCCCCCAGATACTTGGCCCTGAAAAAATATCAGCATCGTGCTCTTCTCTAAAATACCATTTATTGAAACCCCATATTGCCATTGGCTTAAGAGGAGTTTACAGGATGAGGCGTCCCCCAAACACATGGCCCCAAAGTAGGTTATCAAATTCGTTTTCTGATCTCAAATACCTTTCATTTGAGCCACATATTGGCCACACTACTAAATTGCTGTTTGTGGGGTATTGTGGGAAAGGGGTAGACCCCCAGAAAATTGGTCCCGAAAATGGGTATTAATTCTTGCTCTACCCAAGAATGCTCTTGGTGAGCAAATACGTCCTATTTGGGGGTTGCTATGGTGGTGGGACGTCCGCTAGACAGTTGGCCCCTAATGTTGATATCAGATACGTGGTCTACTCCCACATACCTTTAATTTGAGCCCCATATTTCCATAGTCGGCAATCATGACCGCTTGGGGGGTGTTTTGGGGGATGGGCGGCCACTCAGTGAGTTGGCCTTGAAAATATATATCGGATTAGTGTTCCACTTTAAAAACCCTTTTATTTGAGCCTCATATTGCAATAGTCAGAAAATACTTACTATTTGGGTGGTGTTGTGGAGGTGGCGTGGCCCCATAGATACTTTTCCGAATATTGATATCAAATTCATGCTTTACTCCCAAAGACCTTTCGTTTGAGGCCCATATTGCCATGGTCGTAATTTTGTCCCCTTTGTGGGATTTTTTTAGTGAGAGGCGGCACTTGGTCACAAATTTGGATATCAGATTCGTATTCTACATTCAAATACCTTTTATTAAAGCCCCATATTCCCATGGTCAGTAAATAAGTCCTGTTTGGGGGGTGTTTTGGGGGTTGGGGTGGCCCCCCTAGCACTTGGTTCGACAAATGGATATCAGATACGTTTTCTAATCCTAAATACCTTTCATTTGATTCCCAAATTGTCGTGATTGGTCTAAATATATGTTTGGTAGGTTTTAGGGTGGGTCGGCCCCCCTAGGTACCCCATCTGAAATTTGGATACCAAATTGTTTTAAGGGTAATATATGAGAGCACACAAAATTTAGCTTAAATCGCATTACCCATCTCCGAGATCTGGCATTTCTGAAAATTAGGGTAAGGGGTTCCACCCGCCCCCCTTAAGATATCAAACAAGTAAAAAGGCTTCAAGTTCGGCCGGGCCGAACTTTGGATACCCACCACCTCGGGAATATACGTAAACCACCTTTCATCAAATCCGGTGAAAATTGTATACCTTTTGTCCCATAGCAGTTATATCAAAATATGTTCCGATTTGGACCAAATACTTATAAGTACAAGTCATTGTTCAATTGTGTATAACAAAATATTGGTCTTTTAAGTAGCTTTATCTAAAAATAAACCGATCTGAGCTACATACATAAGTCACTGTGTCAAATTTCAGTGAAATTGGATTATAAATGAGCCTTTTATGGGGCCAAAACTTTAAATCGAGATATCGGTCTATATGGCAGCTATATCCAAATCTGAACCGATTTGGCCCAAGTCTCAGAAAAATGTCGAAGGGCCTAACTCAACTCACTGTCCCAAATTTCGGCGAAATCGAACAATAGATGCGCCCTTTATGGACCCAAAACCTTATATTGAGAGATCGGTCTATATGGCAGCTATATTCAAATCTGGACTGATATGAGCCATATTGCAGAAGGAAGTCGAAGGGCTTAACCTAACTCACTGTCCTGAATTTCGGTGACATCGGACAATAAATGGACCTTTTATGGGCCTAAAACCTTAAATAGAGAGATCGGTCTATATGATAGCTATATCCAAATCTTCACCGATCTGTGCCATATTGCAGGATTATGTCGAGGGGCTTAACTTAACTCACTGTTCCAAATTTCGGCGACATCGGACAATAAATGAGCATTTTATGGGCCCAAAACCTGAAATCGAGAGATCGGTCTATATGGCAGCTATATCCAAAATTGGTCCGATCTACACCAAATTGATGAGGGATATCAAAGGGCCTAATACAATTTACTGTCCCAAATTTCAGCAAAATCGGATAATAAATGTGGCTTTTATGGGCATAAGACCCTAAATCGGAGGATCGGTCTATATGGCAGCTATATCCAAATCTGAACCGATCAGAGCCAAATTGACGAAGGGTGTCGAAGGGCCTAACACAACTCACTGTCCCAAAATTTCAGCAAAATCCGATAATAAATGTGGCTTTTATGGGCCTAAGACCCTAAATCGGAGGATCGGTCTATATGGCAGCTATATCCAAATCTGGAACGATCGGAGCCAAATTAACGAAGGATATCGAAAGGCCTAACACAACTCACTGTCCTAAATTTCAGCAAAATCAGATAATAAATGTGGCTTTTATGGGCCTAAGACCCTAAATCGGAGGATCTGTCTATATGGGGGCTATATCAAGATATAATCCGATATTGTCCATCTTCGAACTTAACCTGCTTATGGACAAAAAAAGAATCTGTGCAAATCTTCAGCTCAATATCTCTATTTTTAAAGACTGTAGCGTGATTTCAACAGACAGACGGACATGTCTAGATCGTTTTAGATTTTTACGCTGATCAAGAATATATATACTTTATAGGGTCGGAAATGGATATTTCGATGTGTTGCAAACGGAATGACAAAATGAATATACCCCCTTCTTTCGGTGGTGGGTATACAAATGTAGTACCCTATTTTCACCACGGGGTCATTATGCGCTATCTGTGAAAATTTCAAGAAAATCGGTTCAGCCGTTTCTGAGTATATAGAACACACAAACATACAAACCTACAAACAAACACAAATTGATTTTTATACCCTCCACCATAAGATGGGGGTATACTAATTTCGTCATTCTGATTGTAACTACTCGAAATATTCGTCTGAGACCCCATAAAGTATATATATATTGTTGATCGTCGTGAAATTTTATGTCGATCTAGCCATGTCCGTCCGTCCGTCCGTCTGTCAGTCTAAAGCACGCTAACTTCCGAAGGAGTAAAGCTAGCCGCTTGAAATTTTGCACAAATACTTCTTATTAGTGTAGGTTGGTTGGTATTGTAAATGGACCATAACGGTCCATGTTTTGATATAGCTGCCATATAAACCGATCATGGGTCTTGACTTCTTGAGCCTCTAGAGTGCGCAATTCCTATCCGATTGGAATGAAATTTTGCACGACGTGTTTTGTTATGATATCCAATAACTCTGCCAAGTACAGTTTAAATCGGTCCATAAACTGATATAGCTGCCATATAAACCGATCTGGGGTCTTGACTTCTTGAGCCTCTAGAGTGCGCAATTCTTATCCAATTGGAATGAAATTTTGCACGACGTGTTTCGTTGTTATATCCAACAACTGCGCCAAGTATGGTTCAAGTCGGTCCATAACCTGATATAGCTGCCATATAAATCGACCTAGGGTCTTGACTTCCTGAGCCTCTAGAGTGCGCAATTCTTATCCGATTGGAATAAAATTTGGAACGACGTGTTTTGTTATGATATCCAACAACTGTGCCAAGTATGGTTCAAATAGGACCATAACCTTACATAGCTGTCATATAAACCGATCTTGGGTCTTGACTTCTTGAACTTCTAGAGGGCGCAATTCCTTTCCGATTTTGCTGAAATTTCGCAAGACGTTTTTTATTGTTACTTTGAACAACTATGTCAAATAAAGTACAAGTCGGTTCATAACCTGATTTAGCTGCCATATAAGCCGATCTGGGATCTTGACTTCTTGAGCCTCTAGAGGTCGCAATTATTATCCGATTTGCCTGAAATTATGTACTACGGATCCTCTCATGACATTTTACACAGGTCTCCAACATATAATTCAATTGTGGTCCAAACCGGACTATATCTTGATATCGCTCTAATAGCAGAGCAAATCTTTTCTAATTTCATTTTTTTTTTTGCCTAAAAAGAGATGCCGGGGAAAGAACTCGACAAATGCGATCCATGGTGGAGGGTATATAAGATTCGGCCCGGCCGAACTTAGCACGCTTTTACTTGTTATACATAGATTCGTTGCTTTGAGTTTAAGAAAATAAGGAGCTAATGAAAATAAAATTTCAATTTTTGTACAGAGATTAAAGACAATTTTTTCATGTGTTTAATTGCTAAGAAGTTTTTTTGTTTTTGTTTTTTTTGTTTTCTTGTTTTCTTGGATTTTAATACATATATTTAATACCGATATTAAATTTCTGTAGTTAGTATTACAATATATTACTAAAATTTGTTCAATGTGATCTGCAGTCAATTTTCTATGTTTGTCAGAGTAAACCGTTTTATATGCCGAAAAATATCGTTCTACATCACATGCAGTGAGTGGCGCGAATTTATATTTAACAAGTAAAAGCGTGCTAAGTTCGGCCGGGCCGAATCTTATATACCCTCCATCATGGATCCCATTTGTGGAGTTCTTTTCCCGGCATATCTTCTTAGGCATCATCTTCTTAAAAGGATATAAGAAAAGATTTGCTTTGCTATTAGAGCGATATCAAGATATGGTCCGGTTTGGACCACAATTAAATTATATGTTGGAGACCTGTGTAAAATGTCAGCCAATTCGAATAAGAATTGCGCCCTTTGGGGGCGCAAGAAGTAAAATAGAGAGATCGATTTATATGGGAGCTATTTCGGGCTATGGACCGATTCAGACCATAATAAACACGTATGTTGATGGTCATAAGAGGATCCGTCATACAAAATTTCAGGCAAATCGGATAATAATTGCGACTTTTAGAGGCTCAAAAATCATGATCCCAGATCGGTTTATATGACAGCTATATCAGGTTATGAACCGATTTGAACCTTATTTGACACAGTTGTTGAAAGTAAGAATAAAATATGTCGTGCAAAATTTCAGCCAAATCGGATAGGAATTGCGCCCTCTAGAAGCTCAAGAAGTCAAGTCCCCTGATCTGTTTATATGACAGCTATATCAGGTTATGAACAGATTTGAATCATACATGGCACAGTTGTTGAATATCACAACAAAATACTTCGTGCAAAAATTCATTCAAATCGGATAAGAATTGCGACCTCTAGAGGCTCAAGAAGTCAAGACCCAAGATCGGTTTATATGGCAGCTATATTAAAACATGGACCGATATGGCCCGTTTACAATACCAACCGATCTACACTAATAAGAAGTATTTGTGCAAAATTTCAAGCGGCTAGCTTTACTCCTTCGGAAGTTAGGGGTGCTTTCGACAGACAGACGGACGGACAGACGGACGGACATGGCTAGATCGACATAAAATGTCACGACGATCAAGAATATATATTCTTTATGGGGTCTCAGATGCATATTTCGAGGTGTTACAAACAGAAGGGCGAAATTAGTATACCGCCATCCTATGGTGGAGGTTATAAAAATTTGAATTTTGTTTCCACAGTGTTTTTAAAGCAAATAATCGCCTTCTTTGATGAGTTTTAATGGGTGAATACCTTGTTTAATTTGTCAAATTTAGGTCTATATATTTTTCGGCGCTGTATACAGACTTTGTTCTAATTTTTTTTTGCGGCGGAATGAACTGTCCTGGGCTTCATATTTGCTACAACTGCTAAAGCTTGTTTTCAGATGATATAATTTTTGAAGATATAAATTTTGACAAAACATTGCTACAATTTCGAATAGTTCATAGCTCATGTTAAATCGGCAAACTTCAGTGTGTCTGTAAAATTCTGCCAAAGTCAATAATATTGCTAAATGCATTGTTTTGTCTATTATCGGGATATGGGCTCTTGAGTCGCTTTGCGCTGCACTCCCTGTTGCAGATGATTCATACGAAAGTCCGATACAATTGCAATTGCTCTGGAAGAATGCATTTCGTTCGTAGTAATATGATCAATTCCGTTGGTTTGCTAAATTGTCACAGCTGAAGGCACTTTCAAATTCTGTTTCGGTCCAAATAACTTTCACTCAGATGGTGTATGTGGGCCAACTTGTACGCTTCCTCCTAATCCGTTTCCGTTTCTTTTTATCGGGCTTAGATGTAAACGAATTTCACTTTACATGTCTGTCAATGCAAGTCCAATGAGTTTGTATTGTGCGGCTTTGACTTGGAGTGGAGAATAACTAACATCATTGGTTTCTTTTTCCCGTAAGAAAGCTCCGTTAGTGCCTGGGCATATGTGAATGTATTCCTTTGGTAAATAATGCAGAGTGCAACAAACATTCAAATGCATTTTCATTGTATTCTTCTTTCAGACAGCAACAATGAACGGAACAGGGAAAACAACATCATCTGAAATTGTATTACCATACTGAGCAAACACAGACACAAACATAGACGAATGTACACATTCGCCACACCCACACACAAGTACTTTTATCACACAACAGATGTTATCCTCTTTTTTTATTCTCTTATGTGATTTGATTCCTTTTAAAACATTTGCAACAAACTCAAATGGAAATGCATTTTATATCAGCAACAGGAACGAACAGCAGCGGGTGCGCACCCACTCTGCTTGCTAAAATGAAGTAATCGCAGTTGTCATATACCAGCCACTTACTCTCGTCCCTTTGCCTTGCATAGCATCAGCCATTTCCTGCTCCTGCACACGGCAGGGCGTTGAGGGGAATTGTGGGACACAGTGGGATAGAAACATGGAAAACAATTTATTTAAAATTGACTAAGCTCACACAAACACTCTCTACTAAGTGTTTGTAGTCAGTTGTACATGTTTAAAACATTTTAGACCACTACCACTTAGGTGGTTTGGTTTCCGAGATATTGTGTAGTTTCAGAGATATCACTTTTGAAAAAAAGATATGGTCAACAGAATATTCAATATGAAAAATAACAAGTCAAAAGGCGTAAAGTTCGGCCGGGCCGAACTTTGGATACCCACCACCTCGGGAATATACGTAAACCACCTTTCATCAAAATCCGGTGAAAATTGTATACCTTTTGTCCCATAGCAGTTATATCAAAATATGTTCCGATTTGGACCAAATACTTATAAGTACAAGTCATTGTTCAATTGTGTATAACAAAATATTGGTCTTTTAGGTAGCTTTATCTAAAATAAACCGATCTGAGCTACATACATAAGTCACTGTGAATTTCAGTGAAATTGGATTATAAATGAGCCTTTTATGGGGCCAAAACTTTAAATCGAGATATCGGTCTATATGGCAGCTATATCCAAATCTGAACCGATTTGGCCCAAGTCTCAGAAAAATGGTCGAAGGGCCTAACTCAACTCACTGTCCCAAATTTCGGCGAAATCGGAAAATAATTGCGCCCTTTATGGACCCAAAACCTTATATTGAGAGATCGGTCTATATGGCAGCTATATTCAAATCTGGACTGATATGAGCCATATTGCAGAAGGAAGTCGAAGGGCTTAACCTAACTCACTGTCCTGAATTTCGGTGACATCGGACAATAAATGCACCTTTTATGGGCCCAAAACCTTAAATAGAGAGATCGGTCTATATGATAGCTATATCCAAATCTTAACCGATCTGTGCCATATTGCAGGATTATGTCGAGGGGCTTAACTTAACTCACTGTTCCAAATTTCGGCGACATCGGACAATAAATGAGCATTTTATGGGCCCAAAACCTGAAATCGAGAGATCGGTCTATATGGCAGCTATATCCAAAATTGGTCCGATCTACACCAAATTGATGAGGGATATCAAAGGGCCTAATACAATTTACTGTCCCAAATTTCAGCAAAATCGGATAATAAATGTGGCTTTTATGGGCATAAGACCCTAAATCGGAGGATCGGTCTATATGGCAGCTATATCCAAATCTGAACCGATTAGAGCCAAATTGACGAAGGGTGTCGAAGGGCCTAACACAACTCACTGTCCCAAAATTTCAGCAAAATCGGATAATAAATGTGGCTTTTATGGGCCTAAGACCCTAAATCGGAGGATCGGTCTATATGGCAGCTATATCCAAATCTGGACCGATCGGAGCCAAATTAACGAAGGATATCGAAGGGCCTAACACAACTCACTGTCCTAAATTTCAGCAAAATCAGATAATAAATGTGGCTTTTATGAGCCTAAGACCCTAAATCGGAGGATCGGTCTATATGGCAGCTATATCCAAATCTGGACCGATCTGAACCAAATTGGCGAAGGATATTTAGGAGCCTAACACAACTAACTGTCCCGAATTTCATCAAAATCAGAGAATAAATGTGGCTTTTATGGGCCTTAGACCCTAAATCGGCGGATCGGTCTATATGGCAGCTATATCCAAATCTGGACCGATCGAACCAAATTAACGAAGGATATCGAAAGGCCTAACACAACTCACTGTCCCAAATTTCAGCAAAATCGGATAATAAATGTGGCTTTTATGGGCCTAAGACCCTAAATCGGAGGATCGGTCTATATGGCAGCTATATCCAAATCTGACCGATCTGAACCAAATTGACGAAGGATATTGAGGAGCCTAACACAACTCACTGTCCCGAATTTCATCAAAATCAGAGAATAAATGTGGCTTTTATGGGCCTTAGACCCTAAATCGGCGGATCGGTCTATATGGCAGCTATATCCAAATCTGGACCGATCGGAGCCAAATTAACGAAGGATATCGAAAGGCCTAACACAACTCACTGTCCTAAATTTCAGCAAAATCAGAGAATAAATGTGGCTTTTATGGGCCTTAGACCCTAAATCGGCGGATCGGTCTATATGGCAGCTATATCCAAATCTGGACCGATCGGAGCCAAATTAACGAAGGATATCGAAAGGTCTAACACAACTCACTGTCCCAAATTTCAGCAAAATCAGATAATAAATGTGGCTTTTATGGGCCTAAGACCCTAAATCGGAGGATCGGTCTATATGGCAGCTATATCCAAATCTGGACCGATCTGAACCAAATTGACGAAGGATATTGAGGAGCCTAACACAACTAACTGTCCCGAATTTCATCAAAATCAGAGAATAAATGTGGCTTTTATGGGCCTTAGACCCTAAATCGGCGGATCGGTCTATATGGCAGCTATATCCAAATCTGGACCGATCTGAGCCAAATTGACGAAGGATGTCGTGGGGCCTAACACAACTCACTGTCCCAAATTTCAGCAAAATCGGATAATAAATGTGGCTTTTATGGGCCTAAGACCCTAAATCGGCGGAATGGTCTATATGGGGGCTATATGAAGATATAGTCCGATATTGCCCATCATCGAACTTAACCTGCTTATGGACAAAAAAAGAACCTGTGAAAAATTTCAGCTAAATATCTCTATTTTTAAAGACTGTAGCGTGATTTCAACAGACAGACGGACAGACGGACGGCCATGTCTAGATCGTCTTAGATTTTTACGCTGATCAAGAATATATATACTTTATAGGGTCGGAAATGGATATTTCGATGTGTTGCAAACGGAATGACAAAATGAATATACGCCCATCCTTCGGTGGTGGGTATAAAAAATTGGTCGTGCGATTTGATGTCATAAGACTTGTTCCTGTGGGGCTACGTCAAGTCTATGCTCTATGCCAACAAGCCAGCGAGGATTGATGAACTTCTTATGAATATCGAACGCGAAATTGCAGCAGTATCGGCAGATTTATGCTTGAAAACCGCCAAAAATTAGGTTCGGCGTATAGACTTCTGCACTTTTGTGGCGCTCTTATTGAAAAACCCGATATCTTTCAACCGATACGGCCTTTTAAGGTTGAAGTAGCCACAATTTTTGTTCGATCTGTATAAAATTTTGAATAAGGTGTTTTCTTTGACGTCCTAGTACGTGTGCAAAATCTGGTTAGATTTAGATATATGGGTGAATCCTGCGTGACGAACGCTACATTTTTACGCAATTGTCGATTAAAATATATGATTTTCCTTTTCGTGATGTGAAAAAAATTTTACTTATATTGAATTAAGGGATTTAAAAATACTTTGGAATAAGTAAATTTTGGTCATTTCAAGCCAATTTTGCATAGTTAACACCAGAAATGATTTTCTATGATTTAAAGATGAACACACGACAATTTTAAATTAGAGTCTAAACTAAAGCCGTGAATCGTATGTGACGCACGTTACTTGACGAACATCACATTTTTATACCCTCCACCATAAGATGGGGGGTATACTAATTTCGTCACTCTGTTTGTAACTACTCGAAATATTCGTCTGAGACCCCATAAAGTATATATATTCTTGATCGTCGTGAAACTTTATGTCGATCTAGCCATGTCCGTCCGTCTGTCCGTCCGTCCGTCCGTCCGTCCGTCCGTCTGTCTGTCGAAAGCACGCTAACTTCCGAAGGAGTAAAGCTAGCCGCTTGAAATTTTGCACAAATACTTCTTATTAGTGTAGGTCGGTTGGTATTGTAAATGGGCCATATCGGTCCATGTTTTGATATAGCTGCCATATAAACCGATCTTGGGTCTTGACTTCTTGAGCCTCTAGAGTGCGCAATTCTTATCCGATTGGGATGAAATTTTGCACGACGTGTTTTGTTATGACATCCAACAACTGTGCCAAGTATGGTTCAAATCGGTCCATAACCTGATACAGCTGCCATATAAACCGATCTTGGGTCTTGACTTCTTGAGCCTCTAGAGTGCGCAATTCTTATCCGATTGGGATGAAATTTTGCACGACGTGTTTTGTTATGACATCCAACAACTGTGCCAAGTATGGTTCAAATCGGCCCATAACCTGATACAGCTGCCATATAAACCGATCTTGGGTCTTGACTTCTTGAGCCTCTAGAGTGCGCAATTCTTATCCAATTGGAATGACATTTTGCACGACGTGTTTTGTTACGATATCCAACAACTGTGCCAAGTATGGTTCAAATCGGTTCATAACCTGATATAGCTGCCATATAAACCGATCTTGGGTCTTGACTTCTTGAGCCTCTAGAGTGCGCAATTCTTATCCGATTGGAATGAAATTTTGCATGACGTGTTTTGTTATGACATCCAACAACTGTGTCAAGTATGGTTCAAATCGGTCCATAACCTGATACAGCTGCCATGTAAACCGATCTTGGGTCTTGATTTCTTGAGCCTCTAGAGTGCGCAATTCTTATCCGATTGGAATGAAATTTTGCACGACGTGTTTTGTTACGATATCCAACAACTGTGCCAAGTATGGTTCACATCGGTCCATAACCTGATATAGCTGCCATATAAACCGATCTTGGGTCTTGACTTCTTGAGCCTCTACAGTGCGCAATTCTTATCCGATTGGGATGAAATTTTGCACGACGTGTTTTGCTATGATATCCAATAACTGTGCCAAGTATGGTTCACATCGGTCTATAACCTGATATAGCTGCCATAAAAACCGATCTTGGGTCTTGACTTCTTGGGCCTCTAGAGAGCGCAATTCTTATCCGATTTGCCTGAAATTTTGTACAACGGATCCTCTCATGACCATCAACATACGTGTTTATTAGGGTCTGAATCGGTATATAGCCCGATACAGCTCCCATATAAATCGATCTCTCTATTTTACTTCTTGAGCTCACAAAGGGCGCAATTCTTATTCGAATTGGCTGACATTTTACACAGGTCTCCAACATATAATTTAATTGTGGTCCAAACCGGACCATATCTTGAAATCGCTCTAATAGCAGAGCAAATCTTTTCTTATATCCTTTTTTGCCTAAGAAGAGATGCCGGGAAAAGAACTCGACAAATGCGATCCATGGTGGAGGGTATATAAGATTCGGCCTGGCCGAACTTAGCACGCTTTTACTTGTTTCCACTAGCTTATAAATAAAACAAATTTGGTCAATCAATGCGCTTGCAGTGGTTCTAGGAATGAAAATCGGGCGATATACATATATGGCAGCTATATCTAAATATGAACCGATTTCTATGAAATTCAACAGTAATATTAGGAGTTATGGAAAAATTCTTTTTGCCAAATTTCAAGAGAATCGGTTAACCAATGAGCACTTCATTGCAATATTTCTCAAAATCGGACGAACATGTATATGGGATCTATATTTAAATCTGATCCGATTTCGACCAAACTTTATAGATATTGTGGAAGTCATTGAGGAAAGCGTTGTACAAAATTTTGGCAAGGTTGGGCAATAAATGCGCTTGCATTTATACCCTGTACCACAGTAGTGGTGTAGGGTATAAAAAAAGAGTTCTGATTATTTTAACGAATATTTATTAACAAAATTTAAGACAGGTTTAATGCCGGGCCCGCTCAGCTGCGCCTTCTTTAACTCTCATTCAGGACACTTCGCCCTGAATGCGGATATCGAATTCGTGCCATTGTAACCTATGACGCTGAACGTGTTCGAATCCTGGCGAGAACATCGGACAAAGCGCTGTTTATCTCCTCTTAATGTTGGCGACATTTTCGAGATACAATGCCATGCATGATCATTTATAAAATTTTCCCCAAAGAGGTGTCGCACTGCGGGACGCCGTTCGGGACTCGGCTATAAAAAAGGTCCCTTTTCATTGAATTTAAACTTGAATCGGAACGCTTTCATTGATGTGTGAGAATTTGCCCCTTCTCGATTCCTGGTGGTAATGTTCTTCCTTAGGGTAATGTTCTCATTGGGGGAGGGATGGCACCTCAGACATTTCGACTCAAATTCGTGCTGCACTTCCATATCTCTTTAACTTGAGCCCCATATTGTCATGGCCGGTAAAAATGTACCGTTTGGAGGGTGTTTTGGAGATGGGGTGGCCACCGGCACTTTGCATTGAAAATATATATTAAATTCGTTCTTTATTTCCAACGGAATAATATTCGTATTCATATTCGACCATATTCGTATTCTACTCTCCTATACCTACCATTTGATACCTACATTGTCCCGACCGGTTCACTTTTGATTTTGGGTTTTGTTTTTGGCTTCCGTTACCCTCCGATACCGAAAAATTATATAGCCTACGTGTCCTTCCAGACCAACCTACACAATATGCGAACATTTCGAGAATATCGGTACTGCTGGTTTTATACCCTGAACCATAGGATGGGGGTATACTAATTTCGTCATTCTGTTTGTAACTCCTCGAAATATTTGTCTAAGATCCAATAAAGTATATATATTCTTGATAGTCATAACATTTTACGTCGAACTAGCCTGTCCGTCTGTCTGTCGAAAGTACGCAAACTTTCGAAGAAGTAAAGCTAGCTGCTTGAAATTTTGCACAAATACTTCCTATTTGTTGAGGTCGGTTGGGATTGTAAATGGGCTATATCGGTCAACGTTTTGATATAGCTGCCATATAAACCGATCTGGGATCTTGATTTCTTGAGCCGCAGGAGGACATAATTCTAACCCGATTAGACTGAAATTTTGCTTGAGATTTTTTATTATGACTTCCAACAGCTGTGCTGAGTATGGTTGAAATGGGTTCATAACCTGATATAGCTGTCATATAAACCTATCTGAGGTCTTGACTTCTTGAGCGTCTAGAGTGCGCAATTCCTATCCGATTTGGCTGAAATTTTGCACAACGTGTTTTGTTATGACTTCCAACAACTGTGTTAAGAATAGATTAAATCGGTCCATAACTTGATGTAGCTGCCATATAAACCGATCTGTGGTCTTGACTTCTTGGGCCACTAGAGGACGCAATTATTATCCGATTTGGCTGAAATTTTGCATGAGATGTTTTGTTATGACCTTCAACAACTGTGCTAAGAATAGTTAAAATCGGTTCATAACCTTATATAGCTGCCATATAAACCGATCTGGGGTCTTGATTTCTTGAGCTGCTACAGCCAATCGGATAAGAATTGTGCCCTCTAGAGAAGTCAAGACCCAAGATCGCTTTATATGACAGCTATATCAAAACATGGACCGATATGGCCCATTTACAATACCAACCGACCTACATTTATAAGAAGTATTTGTGCAAAATTTCAAGCGGCTGGCTTTACTCCTTCGAAAGTTTGCGTGCTTTCGACAGACAGACGGACCGACAGACGGACGGACATGGCTAGATCGACTTAAAATGTCCCGACGATCAAGAATATATATTCTTTATGGGGTCTCAGACGAATACTTCGAGCAGTTACAAACAGAATGACGAAATTAGTATACCCTCTTCCTTTGGTGGAGGGTATTAAGAAGGCGCACAAAAAGTCATTTTTCCAAACAGTAGCCGCAGAATAATTATTTAACACTTTACATTATTTAAAAATTTACAAAAAAAGTCAGTAAGTCGGGCGAAAAAAAGTCTTAAAGAAGAGGTTTCGCACTGAGGTACGGCGTTTGGACTTGGCTATAAAAAGAGGCCCCATATCATTGAGCTTAAACTTGAAACGGACAGCTCTCATTGTGAGAAGTTTGACCCTGACCCTCAATGGAATATTCACGGGCAAATTTGCACTGTATTTTGTAAGTCGGGCTATCGTGACTTTTAGAAACCTTTACTAAAGTGAAGAAATTTTCAAATTGGATAAAAGAACTCCAGTTTTCAAAAATATTTGTTGATAAATGGGCCTGTTACGCAAAAGAAAATCTAAGCATATTGCCACCCTTTGTATGATGATCATCAATACAATTAGAGAAGAAAGTATCAGAACCATACCAAACAATGAGACAACCTGTCATCTGATCATTTTACCGGCTATACGAAATGAACCCCAATAAAATAATCCCCAAATAAAATATGAATCAAGACTAAAAAAAATCCTTATATTTTGGAACTTATTTCCCAGTGAAATAAAGTGTGAATTTTTGGCGGCACTGGTTATCTTTTATTAACTTCATCTTTGGTTATCTTGGTTATCTTTTTGGCAACACTGGTTTTAACAGCTCACTCTCGTTTCGTGTTTTGTTTCACTATCAAACATCTTCAGTTTGGTCTATAACGTAACCGTAAATCATCTACCAAGCAAACAACGCTTGTAATTTATTGAATTTTATTATCAAAACCAGTAAGGAAAGGCAAAAGTCGGGAGGAGCCGACTATATAATAGCCTACCCCACCTAGTGTACGTAGTACTTTTTATATGTAGAACTTAAAAAAATTGTGGTTTCTACAGGCTTAAGTCTATTTAAAACTAAACCGAAATTTTGCACACCTATTAAGAAGTCAAATAAAACACCTCGCACTTTATCTTGTTAAGACCGGACTAAAATAGTGGCTTCTACAGCCTTAAAAGACCATATCGGATAAAATATCTACATGGGTGCCACTATTTATCTTAATCTAGACCGATTTATATGAAATTTTGTATTCGGACTTTAAACAAAACAACTCACGCTAAATTTTGTAGAAATCGGGCCAAAATTGTGGCTACTACAGCCATAAAAGACAAAATCAGATAAAATATATACATGGAAGGCATATCAAAATCTGAACAGATTTTTATGAAATTTTGCACACATATTAAGACGTTAAATAAAGCACCCCGTGCCAAATTTGGAACAGATCGGACCAA
Source organism: Stomoxys calcitrans (assembly GCF_963082655.1). Lineage (NCBI taxonomy): Eukaryota > Metazoa > Arthropoda > Insecta > Diptera > Muscidae > Stomoxys > Stomoxys calcitrans. Next base: position 139,961,046 of record NC_081553.1, read on the forward strand.
AATTGTGGCTTCTACAGCCTTAAAAGACCATATCGGATGAAAGGTATATCTAAATCTAAACCGATTTTTTTCAAAATCAATAGCATTCATTCTTGGACCTAAATTTCAACATAATCGGACAATAAATGCGACCTGTAACTTGAGAACAAGAATACATGGACAGACAGACGGACATAGCTAAATTGAATCAGAAAGTGATTCTAAACCGATCGGTATACTTATCAATGGGTCTAGCTCTTCTTCTTCTAAGCGTTGCAAACAAAAGCACAAAGTTATAATACCCTGTACCGCAGTGAGTGTTCTGTTAAGAAAGTTCATCGCGCGCTTCTTCCATTGAGTGACGAAGCTCAATTTTGGCTCAATGGGTATGTAAATACGCAGAATTATTGATTTTGGAGTGAAGATCAGTCAGAAGCATTGCAAGAGCTACCAATGCATCCAGATAAAGTCACAGTTTGGTGCGTTTTATGGGCTGGTGGCAACATTGGACCGCACTTCTTCAAAGATTATGGGAATCGTAACGGAACTGTGAATGGCGAGCGCTACCATGAGATGATATCCAATTTTTTGCCCAAAATGCAAGAGCTTGACTTGCACGACATGATAGTGCGATTTAACGCCATTAGACTTTTTTGTAGGGCTATGTTAAAGCTCAAGCCCGCTTCAATTGACGCATTGAAAGACAGCATTTAAACATTTATTTGTGAGACACCGGCCGAAATGTTGGAAAGACTATGCCAAAATTGGACTAAACGGATGGACCATTCGAGGCACAGTCACGGTCAACATTTGCATTGAATAATCTTCAAACAAGGAATTATATGGACCGTACTATCGATTCAAATAAAAATTTCTGAATTTTATGTGTGTGTTTTTTTTTTTGAAAATTTTCTTATAGCTCTTAAAAAATTGCCCTTATGTCCAAAAATTTTGGAAATAGTTTTATGAATGGAATTTAAAGCGACATTGTGACGAACATGTCGTCAATGAATATATTGGTGACAGAATCCCTCATTTATTCGTCAATGACAATATTCCAAAATTTATGGAACTTTACCTTCAAAATCAAATAAGAGGAAAGTATCCACAAAACGATTATTGACGAATTTAAAGTTATATATATAAGAAAAAAATTAAATTAATTTTTTTTAAATTATTATTTAATTTTGGTTCTCCCTTTGTTACCGGGAATTTTTTTTATGGCTGGTATAAGTTTTCCGATTTAAAAAAATATAGACTTTTATGAACATTTCACCTGCGCGTATTATAAAAAGCATACTTACCATTAATTTAAATATGTCCAAATGTTTTTAAGTTTTTTGTTTCATTATTCGTTTAAACTTTTTTAAAATTATATAACAAACGTTCAAATGACTTTGTCACGTTCAACCACATTCTTCTTTTGTTTTCTTTTTTGGTACAGTTGGATTTCTTTTTCATTAATGTTCAAAACATAAGATGACGGTTTGTGAGAAACGGTCCGCTAAGATGTCCTCTACAGAGTAAAGTGTATACATTTTTTATGAGAGTGAGAGAGAGTAAACAAGTAAAAGCGTGCTAAGTTCAGCCGGGCCGAATCTTATATACCCTCCACCATGGATCGCATTTGTCGAGTTCTTTTCCCTACATCTCTTCTTAGGCAAAAAAAAGGATATAAGAAAAGATTTGCTCTGCTATTAGAGCGATATCAAGATATGGTCCGGTTTGGACCTCAATTAAATTATATGTTGGAGACCTGTGTAAAATAGCCACTTCGAATAAGAATTGCGCTCTTTGTGAGCTCAAAAAGTAAAATGGAGAGATCGATTTATATGGGAGCTGTATCGGGCTATGGACCGATTCAGACAATAATAAACTCGTATGTTGATGGTCATGATAGAATCCGTCGTACAAAATTTCAGGCAAATCGGATAATAATTGCGACCTCTAGAGTCTCAAGAAGTCAAGATCCCAGATCGGTTTATATGGCAGCTATATCAGGTTATGAACCGATTTGAACGATATTTGGCACAGTTGTTGGATATCATAACTATACAAATACTACGTGCCAAAATTCATTCAAATTGGATAAGAATTGCGCCCTCTAGAGGCTCAAGAAGTCAAGACCCAAGATCGGTTTATATGACAGCTATATAAGGTTATGGACCGATTTGAACCATACTTGGCACAGTTGTTGGATATTGTAACAAAACACGTCGTGCAAAATTTCATTCCAATCGGATAAGAATTGCGCCCTCTAGAGGCTCAAGAAATCAAGACCCCAGATCGGTTTATATGGCAGCTATATCAGGTTATGAACCGATTTGAATCATACTTGGCACAGTTGTTGGATATAATATCGAAACACGTCGTGCTAAATTTCATCCCAATTGGATAAGAATTGCGCACTCTAGAGGCTCAAGAAGTCAAGACCGAAGATCGGTTTATATGACAGCTATATGAAAACATGGACCGATATGGTCCATTTACAATACCAACCGACCTACACTAATCTTATGGTGGTGAGTATAAAAAGAAGCTTTGCCGATTTTTTTTTTTGTGAATCTGTCGACAATAAAATTTTAGAACAGAGAATATGCGAGACATGAAGACAATGTTTGTTATTGTTTACAATCGAACAATACGACCATACATATTCGTGATATTTCTTCAATTTCATCCCATTGTTTCACCACCGTTCGCAGTTGGTAAAAGAAATGAATGCATGTATGCGTGCACATCGTCTGTTGTCGATGGTCATGAACGTTTGCTTGCAAATCCTCCATTCTAGACAAAGTGAAAACGATAACCCCAGTTAAGGTTCGATTTCCTGTAAAATATACATCCTCGCAGCAGATGCTTTGTCGTCGGATGAATGTAGGTGTAATACGAATGAGTTTTATTAGATTATTGCAAACTAAAAACAGCAGCAGAGAATATATGATGGGATTTGTACTTTTTACTTTTATTGGCACTTACACAGACAAATGCATGTCATATAGATGTGATCGAACATTTTTCAATCTATTAAATAATCAGAAAGCTTCGATTGCAAATGATACAACCGCCACTAATTGAAATTCAGTTATTTCAGTGCGCCTTTTCCTTGATATTTTAGGATGGTGCAGAAAAATGTAGAACTTTTTTTGCGATATCTTTTAAATAAATTTATAAACCCGTATAGTTGGAAAAATGTTAAACAAACATTTTCAAAATGCCCATTAATTTCACTTAAAACAAGCAAACACCAACTTTGGTGTCATAACGGGACACACAGGACTACGAGCTCCATTATGCAAAGTCGGTGCGGCAAGTGATAGCATGTGTGGAAGATGATGAGACGTTGAAGCATTTCCTATGTCATTGCCCGGCTTTTGCGGCTAACAGTCACCAGTACTAAGGTGGTGACATGGTTCCAGATATGAACCAACTTAGGGGCCTGAAATGGAAAACGAAGAGTAATTTGTTAGTATTACTCTTCGCAACTTAACTCAATTTTCTTTTTCCACTTTACTTTTTATACCCACCAGCATAGTAAGGGGGTATACTAATCTAGTCATTCCGTTTGTAACACTTCGAAATAATCGTCTAAGACCCCATAAAGTATATATATTCTTGATCGCCTCGACACTCTCAGTCGATCTAGCCAAGTCCGTCCGTCTGTCGAAATCACGATAGTTTTCGAAGGCGTAAAGCTAGCCGCTTTTAATTTTGCACAGACACTTAATATTGATATAGGTCGTTGGGGATTGCAAGTGGGCCATATCGGCTCAGATATATCTCCCACATAAACCGAATTCCCGATTTGAATTTTGGAGCCCTTACAAACCACAATTTTTGTCCGATTTGGCTGAAACTTTCCATGTGGTGTTCCGTTATGACTTCCAACAACTGTGCCAAGTACGGTTCAAATTGTTTATAACCTGATATAGCTCCCATTTAAACCGATCTCACTATTTGACATCTTGAGATCTTACAAGCAGCAATTTTTGCCCGATTTGGCATGCGGTATTCTGTTGTGACTTGCAACAACTTTGTCTAGTACGGTCGAAATCGGTCTATAACATGATGTAGCTCCCATATAAACCGATCTCCCGATGTGATTTCTTGAGCCTTTACAAGCTCAAGATCATTGGTTCAAATGCTTGAAGACTCACCGGAAAAAAGGTGAATCTCCAATCAACATTGCCCGGAGCAACCAGTGTTGTGAGGGTGCGATCGATGCAAGACTTATATAACTCCTGCCACAATATGGTCAACAATAACAACGTAGATATTAAACTTCCTAGAGTGTTTGATGATGTTGCATATATGTATGTGGCTCTATAACTTCTGTTAAATCATATAAATGCTTACAGTGACTTAAAAAAATGCCCAAAATACCGAAATTTCAAATTGCAAATTTTGCCCATGAACAAACTTCTCACATATCAATGAGTGCAGTCCGATTTAATCTCAATGATAAGGGGCCCTCTTTTTATAGCCGAGTTCGAACGGCGTACCGCAGTGCGACACCTCTTTGGAGAGAAGTTTTACATGGCATAGTACCTCGCAAATGTTGCCAGCATTAGGGGGGAAAACCACCGCTGAAAATTTTTTCTGAAGGTCTCGCCAGGATTCGAACCCAGACGTTCAGCGTCATAGGCGGACATGCTAACCTCTGCTCTACGGTGGCCTCAAAATACCGAAATAAAAATGTTAAATTCATTTGGTGTGTGAGCTTTTTAATCGAATCACCTTAAACATAAAATTTTATCTGATAAATATTATTAAACGGTCAAGGGTTTTCTAAAGGCAATTTGGTGGTACATATTACGGCCAAGCAGAAGAATAGATTTTAATAAAATTGACTTCAATCGAAAGACTTTTTCCCAGAGAAGCGACGAATATATTGGGTTGCCCAAAAAGTAATTGCAGATTTCGGTCGGCCAAATGAAGTTGATGATGACCAAATCAAAGCATTAATCGAATTGGATCGTCATGTAACTGAGCGTGAGATAGGAGAGAAGTTAAATATACCAAAATCAACCGTTCATTATCACATAAAAAGTCTTGGACTGGTGAAAAAGCTTGATATTTGGGCACCACATGTATTGAAAGAAATTCATTTAATAAACCGAATCAACGCTTGTGATATGCACCTTAAACGCAATGAATTCGATTCGTTTTTAAAACGAATCATAACTGGAGATGAAAAATGGATTGTTTACAACAACGTTAGTCGAAAACGATCATGGTCCAAGCATGGTGAACCAGCTCAAACCACTTCAAAGGCTGATATCCACCAAAAGAAGGTTATGCTGTCTGTTTGGTGGGATTGGAAGGGTGTGGTATATTTTGAGCTGCTTCCAAGGAACCAAACGATTAATTCGGATGTTTACTGTCAACAATTGGACAAATTGAATACAGCCATCAAAGAGAAGCGACCAAATTGGTCAATCGTAAAGGTGTCATATTCCACCAGGACAATTCATTTGGTCATTCGCCAAAAACTGAGTGAGCTTAGCTGGGAACTTTTGATGCATCCACCATATAGCCCTGACCTTGCACCATCAGACTACCATTTATTTCGATCTTTGCAGAACTCCTTAAATGGTAAAACTTTCGTCAATGATGAGGCTATAAAATCGCACTTGGTTCAGTTTTTTGCAGATAAAGGCCAGAAGTTCAATGAGCGTGGAATACTAAATTAGCCAGGAAGATGGCAAAAGGTTATCGAACAAAATGGCAATTATATATTTGATTAAAGTTCATTCTAAGTTTTATTAAAAATGCATTTACTTTCTTTTAAGAAACTTTTGCTTTTACTTTTTGGGCAACCCAATATATCAAAACCAGTAAGGAAAGGCTAAAGTCGGGCGGTGCTGACTTTATAATACCCTACACCTACCATATAATAGAAAGTGGGAACTATATCTAATTCTGAACCAATTTTGATGGACCTCGGCGGATGTTTTCAGATGGGTTATTAAACTGTATTTATGGTTGACAAATAACAATATTATTGCAAATTACAGGAAATCTGACGAACTTATATACGGGAGCTAGATCTAAATCTGAAACGATTTCCGCCAAACTTCTTAAATATTTTGGTAGGCATCGAGGAAAGCGTTGTGCACAATTTTGGCAAGATTGGTCAGAAAATGCTTTTGCTTTTATGAAAATCCTTCCTGCCAAATTTCGAGATGAGCACTTTATTGCAAAATTTCTCAAAATCGGACGAACATAAACATAGGAGCTATATTTAACCCTGAACCGATTTGGACTTAACTTTATAGATATTGTGGAAGTCGTCGGGGAAACGTTGTAACAAATGTTGGGAAGTGAAAATTGGACTATATCTGAATCTGAACCGGTTTCTATATCCAGTCATGTGGAGAGTCAAGAGAAAATCCCTCCTACCAAATTTCGAGAGAATCGGTTAACAAATGAGTTTATTGCATTATTACTGCAAATCGGGTGAAAATATATATGGGAGCCTTATCCAAATCTGGACCGATTTTTTCCAATTTCAATAGCCTTCGTCCTGTAGTTTGTACACAAATTAACATGGACATACGGACAGACAGGCAGACGGACATAGCTAAATCCAATCAGAAAGTGATTCTGAGCCGATCGGAATACTTATCAATGGGTCTATCTCTCTTCCTTTTAGGTGTTTCAAACAAATGCACTATGTTATAATACCCTGTACCACTGAAGTGAAGGTGTAGGGTATAATTAATTTTTCTTAAAGAAAATCCATGAAAATGAGGATTTACTTTTCAATAGAACAAGAAGATGCATAAACACACCAAATTGTTGTTGTTGTTTTTTTCAAAGCACTCGCTATGGCTGTGAATGCAAAGCCATAGGTGAGAGTACTCGTATAAGTGGTGAGAGTAAGAACAAGTAAAAGCGCGCTAAGTTCGGCCGGGCCGAATCTTATATACCCTCCACCATGGGTAGCATTCATCGAGTTCTTTTCCCGGTATCTCTTTTTATTGGCAAACAAAGGATAATAGAAAAGCATTGCTATGCTATTGGAGCTATATCAAGTTATGGTCCGATTCGGACCAATGGGAGAATCCGTTGTACAAAGTTTCACCCAAATCGGATAGGAATTGCACCCTCTAGAGGCTCAAGAAGTTAAGACCCCAGATCGGTTTATATTACAGCTATATCAGGTTATAAACCGATTTCCACCATACTTAACACATATGTTGGAAATCGAAGCAAAACACCTCGTGCAAAATTTAAGCCAAATCGGATAAGAATTGCACCCTCTAGTAATTCAAGAAGTCAAGATCCAAGATCGGTTTTTATGGCAGCTATGCCAAAACATGGACCGATATGGAACATGGACCATTTGCCATCCCAACCGACCTACACTAATAGGAAGTACTTGTGCAAAATTTCAAGCGGCTAGCTTTACGCCTTCTGAAGTTAGCGTACTTTCGACAGACAGACAGACGGACATGGCTAGATCGACATAAAATGTCATGACGACCAATGTATATATATATATATATACGCTTTATGGGCTCTTAGACGAATATTTCGAGGAGTTACAAACAGAATTAAAAAATTCGACTACACCCATCCCATGGAGAAGGATATAAAAACAAATGGTGCTAAAACAGAATGGTGCTAATGAAATGTTAGCAGTGAATAATGATTGTGTGATGAAAAAACGCGATATGTAGTAGGTCGCCTTTCTACGAACATGCCCAAAAAGTACATGTCCGCTTTCGGGCAATATGGTATCTCAAATGGAAGGTATAGCGAATCTGACATAGGAATATGGCGTCTTGTGGCTGGGGTCAGCTTCTAACGATCATGATAAGGTAGCATTCAAGTTCGAGGGTTTTAAAAGTATATATGGAATCAGCCAAACATTAAATATGGATTCATCTTTCAGAGCGCCTTAACCCCAAAAGAGCTTAACGGACATGTTACCTTACTATGACTATATGGGGTTAAATTTCAAGATATTTGAGAGCAGTGTACGAATTTGATATCGAAATTATTGGGCCAAGTATCCCAAGGGCGGTCAATCTTGGATTCCATGGATTCTACACAACAATGCACCCATATAAGCCTTGTTTATTCTGGATTAGTTTAAAGAAATAAAGGGTATGGATTAACTAATTCAGGGTTTCCAGAAGTCATGTGCATTAGTTTACTCCACATACAAAAGTCGGATAAAAATTTGGGCGCTTGGGGACTTAAAACCACAAATCCCGGGATTGGGACCGCTATCGTGATTTCGACAGATGGGCGTTTATGGCTAGATTGATTTGTAATGCCAAGACGATCAAGAATACATATCGATACCTTCCCGCGAAAACTATGTAAGCGTCAAAAATCAAATTTGTTTTTTGATGCATGTATTTATAATTGGCGGTTCAAATTTGGTATAATACGTGTAATAAACCATAGCCATGAAAATAAAAAAATAATTCTTTAAATATTTTCTGTATGAAGAGGTCTTATTCGCTTACAACGCTATACAACCCATGCGGCTGAGGCTTTTGGCCAGTAGCTCCACCCCGGAAAATTATGAGGATTACTCTGAGAAACAGAAGAATAGTAAAAACGGACTCCCATAACGTTGACAAACCACGCTACCAAAAAAACTGATAATGATTTCCGGATCTGCACCTGGAAAATTTGGGCTGCTTTACGCACTGTAAGTATGCGCACTGGCGGATGTATTGGAAAAGTACAAGGCAGGTCTTACGTCGCAAAAACACAAACCATTGTCGCCATGAGACGAGGCATGCATTTGGCTCCAAGAAACCCATGATATGACCAAGAGTGTCGAAATGCTACTGAAGCCAAAAATGCGGCATACAGAGCAACCCCGCCTTCTAGTCAGAACGTTGACAAACCACGCTACCAAAAAAACTGATAATGATTTCCGGATCTGCACCTGGAAAATTTGGGCTGCTTTACGCACTGTAAGTATGCGCACTGGCGGATGTATTGGAAAAGTACAAGGCAGGTCTTACGTCGCAAAAACACAAACCATAGTCGCCATGAGACGAGGCATGCATTTGGCTCCAAGAAACCCACGATATGACCAAGAGTGTCGAAATGCTACTGAAGCCAAAAATGCAGCATACAGAGCAACCCTGCCTTCTAGTCAGAATAAGGACTGAAGAACAAAAAGGCAACAGGAGCCGATGAGTTTCCCGCTGAACTATTTAAGATCGGAAGCGGCACGCTGATAAGTCGTATGCATCAGCTCGTTTGCGCGATCTGGCTAAAAGCACGCATGCCAGATGATTGGAACCTCCGCATACTATATCCCGTACATAAGAAAGGGGACAAGATGAAATGTGTCAACTATAGAGCATTAAGTGTCCTCTCCGTCGCATACATAATACTCTCCATCGTACTGTGTGAAAGATTAAAATCGAAAGCTAACGAAATAATTTCCCCCTAACATTATCACCAAATCCTGGAAAAGACCCGAGAAGAATGTATCAACTCTTACCATCTCTTCCTTGACTACAAAGCCGCTTTCGACAGCCTTATACGTTCAAAGGTATTTCAAGCCATGCCTGAGATTGGTATCGCTGCAAAATAAATAAGACCTTGCTGGATGACGCTTGCTGGTACACATTACTCAGTAAGAATAAGAAATAATCTCTCCGAACCATTCAATACTATACGAGGTTTTAGACATAGAGACAGCTTATCGCGTTATCTTTTTAAAATCACTAAGAAGATTAAACGAGATGCAGATGTGGATAGATATGGCAAGAGAACACATGTTACTAGCCTATCCCGACGGCATCGATATCATGGATCCTTCACCGGAAGCAGTAACAGCAGTCTTTGAAATAATCGATAGAGAATCGGTGAAAGTGGTTCTGGCAGTAAAAAGAGATAAGACGAAATGGAGAAGATAAAGAAAATGGAGACAGTTGGGTACCACAGTCAGCATCATTATCTTCTTTGGCGCCGCTGTAACCGAAACGAATGATACCAGTTTTGAAATAAAGCCAAGTATAGTATTGGCAAACCCATGCTACTTTGGAGTAAGCAAAGAAAGCAAACAGTTTAGAAACAACTAAACAAGTTCTGACGTCAGCATAGTTATACGTTAAAAAAAAAAAAAACAAAAAAAAAAAACAAGTAAAAGCGTGCTAAATTCGGCCGGGCCGAATCTTATATACCCTCCACCATAGATCGCATTTGTCGAGTTCTTTTCCCGGCATCTCTTCTTAAACAAAACAGGATATAAGAATAGATTTGCTCTGCTATTAGAGCGATATCAAGATATGGTCCGGTTTGGACCATAATTAAATTATATGTTGGAGACCTGTGTAAAATGTCAGCCAATTCGAATAAGAATTGTGTCCTTTGGGGGCTCAAGAAGTAAAATAGAGAGATCGATTTATATATATAGACCGATTCAGCCCATAATAAAGACGTATGTTATGTTATGGTCATGAGAGGATCCATCGTACAAAATTTCAGGCAAATCGGATAATAATTGCGACCTCTACAGGCTCAAGAAGTCAAGATCCCAGATCGGTTTATATGACAGCTATATCAGGTTATTAACCGATTTGAACCATACTTGGCACAGTTGTTGGATATCATAACAAAACACGTCGTGCAAAACTTCATTCCAATCGGATAAGAATTGCGCACTCTAGAGGCTCAAGAAGTCAATACCCAAGATCGGTTCATATGGCAGCTCTATCTGGTTATGGACCGATTTGAACCATACTTGGCACAATTGTTGGATATCATAACAAAACACTTCATGCAAAAATGCATTCAAATCGGATAAGAATCGCGCACTCTAGAGGCTCAAGAAGTCAAGACCCAAGATCGGTTTATATGGCAGCTATATCAGGTTATGAACCGATTTGAACCATACTTGGCAGAGTTGTTGGGTATCATAACAAAACACGTCGTGCAAAATTTCTAATCGGATAAGAATTGCGCACTCTGGAGTCTAAAGAAGTCAAGACCCAAGATCGGTTTATATGGCAGCTATATCAGGTTATGGACCGATTTGAACCATACTTGGCAACGTTGTTGAATATCATAACAAACCACTTCATGCAAAAATGCATTCAAATCGGATAAGAATCGCGCACTCTACAGTCTCAAGAAGTCAAGACCCAAAATCGGTTTATATGGCAGCTATATCAGGTTATAAACCGATTTGAACCATACTTGGCAACGTTGTTGAATATCATAACGAAACACGTCGTGCAAAATTTCATTCCAATCGGATAAGAATTGCGCACTCTAGAGTCTAAAGAAATCAATACCCAAGATCGGTTTATATGGCAGCTATATCAGGTTATGGACCGATTTGAACCATACTTGGCAACGTTGTTTAATATCATAGCAAAAGACGTCGTGCAAAATTTCATTCCAATCGGATAAGAATTGCGCACTGTAGAGGCTCAAGAAATCAAGACCCAAGATCGGTTTATATGGCAGCTATATCAGGTTGTGAACCGATTAGAACCATACTTGACACAGTTGTTGGATATCAAAACACGTCGTGCGAAATTTCATGGCAATCGGATAAGAATTGCGCACTCTAGAGACTCAAGAAGTCAAGACCCAAGATCGGGTTATATGGAAGCTATATCAGATTATGGACCGATTTGAACCATACTTAACACAGTTGTTGGATATCATAACAAAATACGTCGTACCAAAATTCATTCAAATCGGATAAGAATTTCGCCCTCTAGAGGCTCAAGAAGTCAAGACCCAAGATTGGTCTATATGACAGCTATATCAAAACATGGACCGATATGGCCCATTTACAATACCAACCGACCTACACTAATAAGAAGTATTTTTGCAAAATTTCAAGCGGCTAGCTTTGCTTTTGACAGACAGACGGACGGAATATTTCGAGTAGTTACAAACAGAATGACGAAATAAGTATACCCCCCATCCTTTGGTGGAGGGTATAAAAATGGGTTGCGATTATCAAAATGAATGAAGAAAGTCCAGCGAAGTTAATGGCGGTCGCTGTGGTACACGCCAACCGGGACGACCAAAACTCCAATGAAAAGATCAAGTGGTGAAAGACCATACTTAACTTCTCTCAGAGCTTGGAGAAGGAGCGCAGAAGATCGAGGCCCTTGGAAATCTATTCTACGTTCAGCTAATGGGACAAATGTGCTGTCATAGCCAATTAAAGTCAAGTATGTCGCTTATAAAAGTTTCGCAGAAAGAGCTCGATGTACTTTGTTGAGGCTCAGATCATAATTCCGATGTGTTATATTGGTGGATATAACGAGGTTGCCCTCAACACAACTTACTAAAAAGTTGTGTTGGAGGCCACCGTGGCGCAGAGGTTAGCATGTCCACCTTTGAAGCTAAACACCTGGGTCCAAGGGAATATAAGAAGTTATTTTTCAGCGGTGGTATTCGCCTTACAAATACTGGAGACATTTGTAAGGGATCCAGCCATGTTAAAACTTCTCTAACCAGTGAAGTCGCTAAACGGCTCGCCGTTCGGACTTGCCATAAAAAACTAAGAGAGAAGTATCCCTTGTTTCTTAATGGAATTTTCATGGGAGGCCACCGTAGCGCAGAGGTAAGCATGTCCGCTTATGACGCTGAACGCCTGAGTTCGATTCCTTGCAAGAACATCCGGTGGTTATCCCCATCTAATGCTGGCGACATTTGCGAGTTACTATGAGAAAACGACTCCCCAAAGAGGTGTCGCAGTGCGGTACGCCGTTCGGACTCGGCTATAAAAAGCAGGTCCCTTATCATTGAGCTTAAACTTGAATCGAACAGCGCTCATTGATATGTGAGAAGTTTCCCCTTGGTCCTTGTTGGAATATTTTTGGGCAAAATTTGCATTTGCATGTATGTGTGCTGAGCTTATTCGCTTTAAGTAAAGAAATTGCAAATTAATTAGACAATTAAAGAATCTTATGAAATTTGCTTGCAATAAAAATAACTTTTGCTAATGCAATGATCCTTGAACAAACCCCGACATTTGTTTTTATACCAGTTGCTTTCAGGTAGCGAACGAATTTTATTCGAATTCCTTTCATGTTGTGGTATTTAACTGTGTGCACAACACAATCAAATTGATGACTTTTGGTGTGGTCATGATTTTAGCGCACATAAACTTCTTTCATTTATGGCAAGTTTCTAATTAACAAACCTGAAGTGCAATGTATCAGAGAGGTTTTTATGTCTGACAAAACCGTTGAGCTTTTACGCCTGTTCAACTGCAAATGAATATGTCATTGCCATTTACATGGATTCCATCAAGTGCCGACACTTGTTAAGGAGTATTTCGTCCTTCTGAGACACTCTGCTTTATGCACCATAAACATCGATCTGTTTACAACCCGCCCAACAAATTGTTGTGGGCTAGTTACAAGTAGTGCGCACTTTCCATCTCCTATCCGTCGTTGATCATCAAGATTAACTTTTGTCATCTCCATAAAAGAATTTGTCAATTTTACACCCAAAAATATATTGTTATGGAATGGCACATAAAAAAATTCGATTCGATTCGATTCGATTTTATCGCACAATTCCTATCGTCAATTTTGGCAAAAGTAAAAAATCGTTAACACCATCGACAATGACCCAAATCTTGCCAACTGGCATTGTTAGCAACCCTTTCCACATTTTTTTCGCACATACACACACACACACACACATACACTAGGGTTTGTTATTTGTCCAACTATTTATGGCTTCCTTTTAAGATACAACTCAAACAGAGTCCCATCCCAAGTACGTTTTTTGATGTGATGGCTTTCCCCGGTATTGCTGCATGGATGTACTTGATAATCGTTAATTTGAGAGTGGGATGGGCAAGCGGGTGTGGCTGTAGATCCATATGTATACATATGAATGTGTGTGTGCGTAAGTTCGAGTCTGAGTGTGCGAATCTAATCAATTGTTTCAGTAACACATTTTGATAGTGTTACACACAAACTGTGTAGTAATGTAGTGTTGACATTGCTGTGGGAACAGTGCACAGTGGTGGCACTTGTATGGGAACAGAGACAAAAATAGTAAACTTTGATATTTCGGCCTCAAATTTTTAGTATGAGTTCGTGCCAGGGACAGAATTTAAACAAGTAAAAGCGTGCTAAGTTCGGCCGGGCCGAATCTTACATACCCTCCACCATGGATCGCATTTGCCGAGTTCTTCTCCCGGCATCTCTTCCTAGGCAAAAAAGGATATAAGAAAAGATTTGCTCTGCTATTATTATATTATTACATGTTGGAGACCTGTGTAAAATGTCAGCCAATTCGAATAAGAATTGCGCCCTTTGGGGGCTCAAGAAGTAAAATAGAGAGATCGATTTATATGGGAGCTTTATCGGGCTATAGACCGATTCAAATCATAATAAACACGTATGTTGATGGTCATGAGAGGATCCGTAGTACATAATTTCAGGTAAATCGGATAATAATTGCGACCTCTAGAGGCTCAAGAAGTCAAGATCCCAGATCGGTTTAAATGTCTGCTATATCAGGTTATGGACCGATTTGAGCCATATTTGGCACAGTTGTTGGATATCATAACAAAACACGTCGTGCAAAATTTCATTCCAATCGGATAAGAATTGCGCACTCTAGAGGCTCAAGAAGTCAAGTCCCAAGATCGGCTTATATATATACTTGGCACTGTTGTTGAATATCATAACAAAACACGTCGTACAAAATTTCATGCCAATCGGATAAGAATTGCGCACTATAGAGGCTCAAGAAGTCAAGACCCAAGATCGGTTTATATGGCAGCTATATTAAAACATGGACCGATATGGCCCATTTACAATACCAACCGACCTACACTGACAAGAAGTATTTGTGCAAAATTTCAAGCGGCTAGCTTTACTCCTTCGGAAGTTAGCGTGCTTTCGACAGACAGACGGACGGACGGACATGGCTAGATCGACATAAAATGTCGCGACGATCAAGAATATATATACTTTATGGGGTCTCAGACGAATATTTTGAGTAGTTACAAACAGAATGACGAAATTAGTATACCCCCCATCTTATGGTGGAGGGTATAAAAATACAAAAATTAAAGTTATATGTTTAACTTTTTGTCCGATTTTCGTCTTTGTGACAATAAAACCCACTGTAATTATCTTCTTCAAATGTGCTTGATTTGTAACAAGTTGGTTCAGATTTAGATATAGTTCCCATACATAGTTTTGTCTAATATGAGCACAGATTCCCCAATTTAATTCCAATTGAAAATGCCATACTATTGTTATAATCTTTAAGTGTGCTTATTTTGGACTAAATTGGTTCAGATTTAGATAAAGCCCTAATTTTCAGAAACGCCAGATCTTGGAGATGCGATTTAAGCGTAATTTTGTGTGCTCTCATATAGTACCATAAAAATAAAAATTTCCTATCCAAATTTCGGATGGGGTACCTAGGGGAGCTGCCCCACCCTAAAACCTACCAAACATATACTTACCCCAATCACGACAATATGGGACTCAAATGAAAGGTATATAGGGTAAGAAAACGTATCTGATATCCAATTGTCGGACCAAGTGCTAGAGGGACCACCCCAATCCCCAAAACACCCCTAAATCGGACATATTTACCGACCATTGCAATATGGGACTCAAATGAAAGGTATTTGCGAGTAGAATACGAATCTGATATCCAAATGTGGGTCCACGTTTCTGGGGATCCACCCCTTTCCCAAAACACCTCCCAAACAGGACTAATGGGCATATGGGGCTTAAATAAAAAGTATTTGAATGTAAAATAAGAATCTGATATCTAAATATGGGACCAAGTATTTGGGGGACCGCCTCTCACCAAAAACATTCCCCAAAGGGGACAAATTTACGACCATAGCAATATGGGGCTCAAATGAAAGGTATTTGAAATTAGAAAACGAATTTGATAACCTAGTTTGGGGCCATGTGCTTGGGGGACGCCTCATCCTGTAAACTCCTCTGAAGCCAATGGCAATATGGGGTTTAAATAAATGGTATTTGAGAGGAGGGCACGATACTATTTTAAGAATGGAGTACACCTTACATCCAAACATAAATTCGTATACCAATAAAGATCATGTGGGATTCAGATAAAGGCACTTATATTGTTAAACTGTTAGTCAAGTTAGAATGGTATTTCACTAAAAGATCTTTAATTGTCCAGAATAAATATTCCAAGGAAACTTTTGTTCCATATAAAGTAAAAGAAGGCGCAGCGGAGCGGGCCCGGGTCAGCTAGTACAATATGAAATTAGTTGAAGCGCATAATTTTATTCCACATACCAAACTTCTCTCAAACCAGCAAAAATTAAAGCTTCTAGGAACCGATGAAGGATAATCAAGAGACTGGTTTATAGGAAAACTATATTAGGTTATAGACTGATTTGGACCGTGCTTGGGACAGCTGTTGGAAGTCGTAACAGAACACCGCATGCCAAATTTCAGCCAAATCGGACAAATATTGCAGCTGTAAGGAATCAAGAAGTCAAATTGGGGGTCCGATTCGTACGGTCTGAAATTTTTTGGAAGCCGTAAGAGAACACTACATGCAAAATTTCAGTCAAATCGGAAATAATTTGCGGCTTTTAAGGGCACAAATCGGGAGATCAGTTTATATGGGAGCTATATCTGGTTATAGACTGATTTGAACCGTACTCGACACAGTTGTTGGAAGTCATGACAAAATACTGCACGCGGAGTTTCAGCCAAATCGGGCAATCGGGCTTCCAGAGACTCAAGCCACATTGGGAGATCGGTTTATATGGGAGCTATATCTATATCTGATCCGATATGGTCCATTTGCAATCTCCAAGGACAAACCTAAATATTTAATAGCTGTGCAAATTTTCAAGTGGCGAGCTCCATGCGTTCGACCACTATCGTGATTTCGACAGACGGTTAGGCATTGCTAGATCGACTCAGAACGACGAGACGATCAAGAATAAATATACATTATAGGGTCTTTGGGGAATATTTCGAGGTGTTACAAACGGACTCACTAGATTAGTATCCTCCATCCTATGGTGGTGGGCATAAACAAATTAGATTACTGCAAAGTGTAAATGTTGTTTTGAAGTAGAGTTTGAAAGTAAACTCAAGGTTCTAACGGCCTTATTCGCACAACTTAATGTAGATAAAGGGTTCATAAAGTTTTGTAAATAAGACCGAAAATCTCTAAAAATATTGAAAAATTCTATATTCATATTGAGGTTGATTTAGTGTAAATAGCGCCACTTATTCATTTGCAAACTTCTGCAGCTTGCATCTATTTAGGTATTTTCTTGAGATCTTTACCGATATATTGATGCATAGTTTATCATGGAACTCGGGTATACTAGGAACCTTATCATTTTAGTTAACCTATAGATTTTTAACTTTATATGGAGCCCATAGAACTACTCAAATAGTAAACATGGCGGTTAAATTAGTTTAAATGATGCCAACCATTCATCTGCAAATTTCTGCAGCTGAAATGTTTTTAGTTGTAATCTGTAGATCTCAGCCGACATTTTGGTGTATAGCTTGGCAGGAACCTCGCGGGGTCAAGGTAGTAAAAATCTAAATCGATATTGAGACATTCTAAATTTACATCGAAAAATCAGTAAGGAAAGGCAAAAGTCGGACGGAGCCGACTATATAATACCTTATACCACCTAGTGTTCATAGTCCTTTTTATGTGTAGACCTTAAAAAATTGTGGTTTCTACAGGCTAAGTCTATTTATTTTGCACATCTATTAAGAAGTCAACTAAAACACCTCGCACTTCATCTTAAGATCGGACTGAAATAGTGGCTTCTACAGCCTTAAATGACCATATCGGATAAAAGATATATGTGGTAGCTATTTCTTAATTTAGACCGATTTATATGAAATTTTGTACTCGAACTTTAAAATAAACAACGCACGCTAAATTTTGTAGAAATCGGCCATAATTATGCCTAATACAGCCATAAAAGTCAAAATCGGATGAAATATATATATGGAAGGTATATCTATATCTGAACCGATTTTTATGAAATTTTGCACACATATGAGGACGTCAAATAAAGCACCTCATGCCAAATTTTCTAAAGATCAGACCTAAATTGTGGCTGCAATAGCCATAAAATTCTATATCGGATAAAAGTTATATATGGGAGATATATATAAATCTGGACCGATTTTGACGAAGTTTTGCACACATATGAGGACGTTGATAAAAGCAACGCATTCCAAATTTTGTAAAGATCGGACCAAAATTGTGACAGCTAAAGCCTTAAAACTCAATATCGGATATAAGATATGTATGTGAGGTATATCGAACCTTAAAAGCTTATTTTTTTGTGATCTACCTAGTCGACTCATGAGATGTTTTGAGCATCAATTAAAGCCATCAAAACTGCATTAAAAATACTTTAGAAAGGTTCATTCTTTGCCCGCTAATAGAGATTTTAACATAACCTTTCTTGCTCTGTTATAATCATAAATTTCATCACTTTGATCATTACTTTACTATCAAAGTCCCTTATGGTGATTTCAATTCTAGAAAAAAAGGTTACACTTATACGAAACAACATTTGGCAAATGTAGAGCCCAATCCATTAAAATCAATCGAATATGTTCATAAAAGGAACTTCAAAAGCACTACAAAATTTTGATTGAATATATTTTAAAATTCCAAACAACTTTTTATTTCCTATATAGAACTGTAAAAAAAACTTCTTTGAAGCTGCGCTAGGGTTTGGTAATCCCGTTGTTAAATTCTTGCATTTAGAAAGAGGACTCGGGCAAAAAACACGTTTCCAAAAATTTAAAAACAATTTGCTTTCATGATTGCAATCAGCTGTTTTATGAGGGATGTTGCGCAGAGTTTATTTATTTATTGGCATTCGCGAATATGCATAATATTCAGTGTACACCGCAATTTTATAGTAGGTACTAATAAAATTATAACAGCTGCTTTAAATAGCTGCATTTTTTATCGCAGACTTGGCACGGTGCAGGAAATGCATCATTTTGCCACTCTCTGTAGGCAACGCTACTACAAACGAAAACTATACCCGATTGTGGGGTTAAATTTTTTTGGACAAACGAATACATTTTTGATTTTGAATGACATGTATAAAAATTATACACTTTCGAAATCGAAATCACCATTTAATTGAGTACCACGGTGACCCGATTGGCATTCATATTCATTTGTGTTGACGCTCGGGATCTGTGGCGGACCTAGATACGTCTCCTTAAATTCAAACATCAGATTTGTATATTACTCCCATAGTTCTCTAATTTAAGTCTTACATTGTCCCGGTCATTCCTCATTAGCCTTTGGGGGATATAGGGTCTCTTGCACCGGTCCCCTAATATTCGTACTCTACTTTCAAAGACCTTTCGTTAAAGTCCTATAGTGCGGTCTACCTACATTTCAGTTTTTTTTCTGAGTCGGACGGCTCTTCCTACACTTGGTGCCCAAAATTAATATTAGATTCGTACTTCACTTTCGATGACCTTTCATATAAGTCTCATATTGTTTCGATCGGCCCACATGTTCTTTTGAGGATTAATTAGCGGTCCCCAAGGTTACTCCCGAATTTGGAAATCCAAAATTTTTACTCTGCACTTGAATACTTTCAAATATAGTCCAATACTACACCAATCATACTACTTCTTCTTTTGAGAGGCTTTTAGAGGAGGGGTATCCTAATAAGAGAAAGAGA
This sequence comes from Stomoxys calcitrans, assembly GCF_963082655.1. Lineage (NCBI taxonomy): Eukaryota > Metazoa > Arthropoda > Insecta > Diptera > Muscidae > Stomoxys > Stomoxys calcitrans. The sequence goes on from NC_081553.1 coordinate 139,980,703, forward strand.
GAAATTTAGTGCAGTGGTACCAAATTTTGATATCATATTCTATTCCCAAATATCCTTAATTTGAGTTATATTTCGTTCCTTTCTGTCTAATTTTCCTTTTGGGGACAGGAGTGGCACTTCTGAGACGTGTTTTACTCCAAAGTTCGTTTAATTTCAGTACCATATTGTCCCGACTGTTCTCCATGTCCGTTTGAGGGGTTATTGCAATGGTTTATGTGGTGAGGCGGCCGCCCTAACACGTGGCGGCAAATTTTAATGTCGAATTTGTATTATACTCCCAGTTACCTTTTATGGAAGTCCCATATTGGCTGAATCCGTTAAAATTGTGGTGGGGAGGTAACTTTGTAGCGGGACGTCCCCCTGTCCCAATATTTCAATACTTTTTGGAGCTCTCCTTCGGCTTTTATTCCACCGAGGATAGTTATCAAATAGGCAAAGGTAAATTTGTGTTGACACTATTGCTGAAAACACTGTACATATGGACATGTATTTGCGACAGCAACAACCGGCAAACACTAAACTGAAATTGGCAATACTCGTATTCGCATCAGTAATGTTTTGTTGTTTCTTCTTTTGATAATCCATTTAGCCAATGCCAAACCAGGGAGAACCAACTACCGCCATTCAAGTGTGGATGCCCTAACGGAGAAGGGTGTTTTCCTAGTTTATGGCTTTAAACAATTTCCAACCTAAATTCGAATGACGTAAAAAACACAAGGACTTCAACAACCGACCGGGCTAACTGTGATACTTGAGTATGGCAGGGAGAGACGGCAAAAATGGGTATAAATAAAGTAAATATAAAAACATTGACTTTGTTGATAGTTAACTGCAGTTCAGTTGGGTTAAATCCCCAGATAGCTTTTTATTTTCCCCCTTTTTATATAAAAAAAATAATAATAAAGAAAACAAGGACAGCACCGTAACAACAACGAGGACATAGACCAGTTTACGGAAGCACAGTGGAAAAGTACTTATCTAACGGGAAAAATCATCATTTGAAGCGTATGATTTAGGAGACAATGGTTGATAAGGAAATAATTTATCGCCGTATCATTCAGAAATCCTGTGCTAAAGAAGTGGTCATACAAAACGCGGATTGAACTGACATAACAGACCATATTCGTACCATAACTACCACATGCTACTTGCGAACATATGGGCCATCAAAAATCCGTCAGTCAGTCTGGCAATATGCGGAGATAAAACCAACTTTCGGTGATAGTGAATATTGACAACTATTGGGTTGCCCAAAAAGTAATTGCGGATTTTTCAAAAGAAAGTAAATGCATTTTTAATAAAACTTAGAATAAACTTTAATCAAATATACTTTTTTTACACTTTTTTCCTAAAGCAAGCTAAAAGTAACAGCTGATAACTGACAGAAGAAAGAATGCAATTACAGAGTCACAAGCCGTTGAAAAAATTTGTCAACGCCGACTATATTACTACTACAATATATTACCCACAATTACTTTTTGGGCAACCCAATATAACTTATCCCATTAACGCCGATTGGTTAGAAAAATACCCAAGCATAGAGCTGTCGTACAAAAATCTTAACTCGACTTAGGAAAGAGGTATGTCAATGCAGCTTGCAAATGCAAATTAAGGAACAGTGGCAAACTTTTCACATAACAATGCGTTTCAAGTTTAAGCTCAATGATAAGGGGGCGAGTCCGAACGGCGTGCAGCAGTGCGACACCTCTTTGTGGAGAAGTTTTTACATAGCTGCCAAGACTACCAAACAGTAGCTCACAAATGTCGCCAGTATTAGGAGAGGATAACCACCGCTGAAATTTTTTTCTGATGTTCTCGCCAGGACTCGAACCCTGCGCTACGATGACCCCCGCCAGTGCAGCTTGGATTGGCCCCAAGTGAACGAATGAAACTACAATAGTTATAAACAATGTTTCCAGTCAGTTAATATCATGTTTTGGCGGAAAATTGGCTTCCCAAAAGTGTGCAAAAGGGTGGAGCATTGGTGGCAAATTTTCACACTTTGTGAGAAAATCGGTGGCCCGAATACATGATCCCACATTTGGTCATTCGTATTCTACTCCCAAATACCTTTATTTGGGCCGCATATTGCGATGGGTAATAAATAATTGCTGTTTGTGGTCTATTTTGGGAAAGGGATAGACCCCCAGAAAATTGGTCCCGAAAATGGGTACCAATTTCGTGATCTACTCACCAATACTTTCACAGGAGCCACACATTGACATGGTCGGTTAATATGCCCAATGTAGAGGTGTTTTGAGGAGTGGGGTGGTCCCCCAAACACTAAGCCATGAAAATATATCAGCATCGTGCTCTATTCTCATGTATCTATATATCAAACAACATATTTGCATTGACTTCGAAATTAGATATCAAATTCGTTTTCTTATCTCAAAAACCTTTCATTTAAACCCCTTATTGCAAAAGTCAGCAAATACGTTCGGTTTGGGTTATAGGCCACAAAAACTATCGATATCAAGTTCCACTGCCTTGAAGACCCAAATTGTCTTGGTGAACAACTACGTCCTATTTGAGGGTTGTTATGGTGGTGCAACGTCCCTTAGACAGTTGGTCCCGAATGTTGATATCAGATTCGTGCTCTACTCTCAAATACCTCTCCTTTGAACCCCATATTTCCATAGTCGGCAAACATGACCGGATTGGGGGTGTTTTGAGGGATGGGGCGGCCACTCATTGACTTGGCCTTGAAAGTATATATCATATTCGTGTTCTACTTTAAAATATCTCTGTTTTGAGCCCCATATTGCAATGGTCAGCAAATACTTCCTACATGGGTGGTGTTATGAGGGTAGAGTGGCAACGTAGACACTTTCCCGAATATTGATATCAAATACGTGCTATACTCCAAAAGACCTTTCATTTGAGCCCCATATTGTTATTGTCGTAAATTTGTCCGCTTTGGGGGATGTTTTTGGGGAGGAACGGCCTCCCAAATATAGGGTCCCACATTTGGATATCAGATTCGTATTCTACACTCAAATAGCTTTTATTTAAGGTACCCCACCCGAAATTTGGATACCAAATTTTTGTGTTTAGGTTACTATAAGAGAGCACACAAAATTTCGCTTAAATCGTTCCACCCATCTCCGAGATCTTGCGTTACTGAAAATTGATTTTTATATATAACAAGTAAAAGCGTGATAAGTTCGGCCGGGCCAAATCTAATATACCCTCCACCTTGGATCGCGTTTGTCGAGCTCTTTCCACGGTATCTCTTTTTAGGCAAAACAAGTAAAAGCGTGCTAAGTTCGCCCGGGCCGAATCTTATATACCCTCCACCATGGATCGCATTTGTCAAGTTCTTTTCCCGGCATCTCTTCTTAGGCAAAAAAGTATATAAGAAAAGAGTTACTCTGCTATTAAAACGATATCAAGATATGGTCCGGTTCGGACCACAATTAAATTATTATTGGAGGCCTGTGTAAAATTTCAGCCAATTCGTTTAAGAATTGCGCCCATTGGGGCTCACGAAGTAAAATAGAGAGAACGATTTATATGGGATCTGTATCGGGCTATAGACCGATTCAGACAATAATAAACAAGTTTGTTGATGGTCATGAGAGGATCCATCGTACAAAATTTCAGGCATATCGGATAATAATTGCGACCTCTAGGGGTCAAGAAGTCAAGATCCCAGATCGGTTTATATGGCAGCTATATCAGGTTATGAACCGATTTGAACCTTATTTGACCCAGTTGTTGAAAGTAAAAATAAAATACGTCATGCAAAATTTCAGCCAAATCGGATAGGAATTGCGCCCTCTAGAAGCTCAAGAAATCAAATCCCCAGATCTGTTTATATGACAGCTATATCAGTTTATGAACCGATTTGAACCATACTTGGCACAGTTGTTGGATATCATAACGAAATACTTCGTGCAAAAATTCATTCAAATCGGATAAGAATTGTGCCCTCTAGAGGGTCAAGAAGTCAAGACCCAAGATCGGTTTATATGGCAGCTATATCAGGTTATGGACCGATTTGAACCATACTTGGCACAGTTGTTGGGTATCATAACAAAACACGTCGTGCGAAATTCTATTCCAATCGGATAAGAATTGCGCACTCTAGAGGCTCAAGAAATCAAGACCCAAGATCGGTTTATATGGTAGCTATATCAGGTTATGGACCGATTTGAACCATACTTGGCACTGTTGTTGGATATAATAAGAAAACACGTGGTGCAAAATTTCAGTAAAATCGGATAAGAATTGCGCACTCTAGAGGCTCAAGAAGTCAAGACCCATAATCGGCTTATATGGCAGCTATATCAGGTTATGGACCGATTTGAACCATACTTGGCACAGTTGTTGGATATCATAACAAAACACGTTGTGCAAAATTTCATTCTGATCGGATAAGAATTGCGCACGCTAGAGGCTCAAGAAGTCAAGACCCAAGATCGGTTTATATGGCAGCTATATCAGTTTATGGTCCGATTTGAACCATACTTGGCACAGTTGTTGGATATCATAGCAAAACACGTCATGCAAAATTTCGTTCCAATCGGATAAGAATTGCGCACTCTACAGGCTCAAGAAGTCAAGACCCAAGATCGGTTTATATGGCAGCTATATCAAAACATGGACCGATATGGCCCATTTACAATACCAACCGACCTACACTAATAAGATGTATTTGTGCAAAATTTCAAGCGGCTAGCTTTACTCCTTCGGAAGTTAGCGTGCTTTCGACAGACAGACGGACGGACGGACGGACGGACGGACAGACGGACGGACTGACGTCACGACGATCAAGAATATATATACTTTATGGGGTCTCAGACGAATATTTCGAGTAGTTACAAACAGAATGACGAAATTAGTATACCCCCCATCTTATGGTGGAGGGTATAAAAAGGATAAAAGTATATTGAATATTGAAGACCATAGTAGAAGTCATTATGTAAAATTTCAGCCAAATCTAGTAAGAATTGCGCACTTAAGGGGCTGCAGAAGTAAAATTGGGAGATCGATTTATAGGGGAGCTGTATTAGGCTATAAAACGATTCATGCCATATTCGACACGTATGTTAAAGGTCATGGGAGAAGCCGTTGTACAAAATTTCAGCCAAATATCAACGTGGACCCATTTACAATCCCAACCGACCTACACTAATAAGAAGTATTTGTGCAAAATTTCAAGCGGCTAACTTTACTCTTACGAAAGTTAGCGTGCTTTTGACAGACAGACGGACGGACATGGCTAGTTCGATTTAAAATGTCATGACGATCAAAAATATATAGACTCTATAGGGTCTTAGACGAATACTTCTAGGAGTTACAAACAGAATGACGAAATTAGTATACCCCTATTCTATGGTGGAGAGCATAAAAAGATTTGGATTTGTTGCAAAATGCACAACGACCTTACTGCAAAAAGTCTCAACATCTGATGATTCATTTAAAACTTATATAATTTAGAAGTCAAAAAATGTGAAAAATTTATTTCTTGAATTTTTTGGCCGCCAAAAGTATTTTCATTAATTAGTCTTCCGTGAAAAAACTTGCTTTAATATCTCAATTATTTCTGTTTGTTTTGTGTAGATGGCGAGAAGATATGTTTACTGAAACTGGTTCTATGTACTTCAAAATAGGCAATTTTTTATGAAAATTTGAAAAACCTCTCGAGTTTTCCAATTCCAAATGCCACATTTTCCATTTGGGCTAAACTTTTTATACCCTGCACCATAGGGTGAGGGTGTACTAATTTCGTCATTCAGACGCCATAAAGTATATATATTATTGATCGTCATGACGTTTGAGATCGATCTGTCTAAAGCACGCTAACTTTCGGTTGGAATTATAAATGGGCCATATCGGTCCATGTTTTGATATAGCTGCTATATAAACCAAATTGGTGTCTTGATTTCTTGGGCCTCTAGAGGGCGCAATTCCTACCCGATTTGGCTGAAGTTTTGCATGAAGTGTTTCGATATGAGTTCCAACAACTGTGCCAAATATGGTTCAAATCCGTCTATAATGCGATATAGCTGCAATGTAAACCGGTCTTAAATATTTAATTCTTGAGCCACTAGAGGGCGCAATTATTATCCGATTTGGGTAAAATTTTGCATGACGTGTTTTGCATCTCTAGAGGGCGGAATGTTTATCGGATATGGCTTAAATTTTGTACAACGGATTCTCTCATGACCTTCAACATACGTGTCAAATATGGTCTGAATCGGGCTATAGCCTGGTACACCTCCATTAACAAAATAAATAATTAAAATTTTTGTTTGCAGATTCAGAAAACTAAATTTAAATTTAATGTAATTTAATTTTAAATAAAGAAAGTCTATATTTCTCTTCAGCTCCAAATCGTTATTTTTGCCACAGTGCGACGTCAACAACCAGAAACCATCCAAATATATTTCGACAATAACAAAAAAAAAAAAAAAAATATGCGACAAATATGAAAATGGAAGCACAAAAAAATGTTTTGGCCATTTAATGGTGATATGTATTGAGAATGCGAACACGCCCCAGTGAAGGAAGGAAGTATTTACTAGAGGATGCCTTCCAAGGTAATAGACTTTAATTTCCGTGTTCTTTATTTGGCTTCGAAAGGGATGTTTGAGAATAATAGTCGTCGAACTTTATTGCAGTGCGTTTCGTTTGTTGTCTATGAAATGTATTCTTTAAAGTCAAATATTAAGGTTTGGAGTTCTAAGTCGAAAACTTTACTATACCCGTATACGGGTCGTGGAAAATCGTCGACTTGATGCTAATTTTGTCCATTATCTATGTTTGAGTTAAGATTAGTTTCGGAATTTTCATGCTTAATGCACAAAATATGTTAAAGTGTGCATTTTATTTTTGTGAGATGTTGAGGTGTAAATGTCTTTCTTTCACTATACCAGTGCATTTGGTTAGCATGAAATCCGTTTTTCTCAAAATTGACATTTCTAATGCTTATTTGCCCACGAACAATCTATGCATTAAGAAACGAGGATCAAACTTCTTACCCCGAGTAAACAAATTTCATAAAGTCAGATCCATGCCATCAGATATAAATACGAGGGTTGACTTTCATATTTCGGGATTGGACAACCCTTGTGTCGCAATCTGTCAACTAAAAGCTCTATCGTAAATCTTGACATTTTTGAGGTTATACGCACTCAAAACGTTTAGACATACGAGAGCTATTTGTGATGTTTACTTAGTTACTTAAAAGATTCATCTCGCCCAGAAAATGGAATTAAATCGTAAACATTTTCGTGCGATTATTTTTTACAACTTTCAACGTGGGTAAGCTCTACAACAGTGCATCGATTTAAGTTCATCGTTTTTTTTTTTGGCGATGAAGCTCCATCAAGGACCAGTGTTTATCGATGGTATGGTGAATTCAACCGAGGTCGTAGTTCACACCAAGACCAATTTCCTGAAGGTCGTTCAAAATCAGTTGTTGTTCCAAAAACCATTGATGCTGTGCGCCATCTGATATTACAAGATCGTCATGTGACCTATCGTAAGATTAAGATTAGTGGGACCAGCACTCATTTAATAATGAATGAACATTTGACCGTCAAAAAAAATTTGTTCGCGTTGAATCCCACACAATTTCTAAATCGCTCGTGTCTATTGGTCGAAAGATATCTTGTATATAAAAATCAATTTGTGTTTGTTTGTAGGTTTGTTTGTATGTTTGTGTGTTCCTTATTGACTAAGAAACGGCTGAACCGATTTTCTTGAAATTTTCACAGATGGTGCATAATGACACCGTGGTGAAAATAGGGTACTAAATTTTTTGATATCTGAAGGGGGGGCGGACCCTCCCCCTTACCATAATTTTCAGAAACGCTAGATCTCGGAGATGGGTTGTGCGATTTAAGCCAAATTTTGTGTGCTCTCATATTCCGGATGGGGTACCTACGGGGGCTGTCCCACCCTAAAACCTACCAAACATATATTTAGGCCAATCAGGCAATATGGGACTCAAATGAAAGGTATTTAGGATAAGAAAACGGGTCTAATATCCAATTGTCGGATCAAGTGCAAGGGGGACCACCCCGAGCCCCAAAACACCCCTAAATCGGACTTATTTACCGACCATGGCAATATGGGACTCACATGAAAGGTATTTGCAAGTAGAATACGAATCTGATATCCAAATGTGGGACCACGTTTCTGGGGGTCCACCCCTTCCCCAAACTGGACTTATTTGCTGACCATGGGAATATGGGGCTTAAATAAAAGGTATTTGAATGTAGAATACGAATCTGATATCCAAATATGGGACCAAGGGGACAAATTTACGACCATATCAATATGGGGCTCAAATTAAAGGTATGTGGGAGTAGACCACGTATCTGATATCAACATTAGGGGCCAACTGTCTAGCGGACGTCCCACCACCATAACAACCCCCAAATCGGACGTATTTGCTCACCAAGATAATTTGGGTCTTAAAGAGAGTGGAGCTAAATATTCATACTTTTTAGGGCCAATACCCCAAACCGGACATATTTGCTGACTTTTTCAAGTTTTTTGCAAGGAGTTTAAATGAGATTAGAAAACAAATTTGATATCCAATATTGAGGCCAATGGCAATATGGGGTTTAAATAAATGACATATAGATATATGAGAATAGAGCACGTTGCTGATATATTTTCCGGACTTAGTGTTTGGGGGACCATTCCAATCCCAAAAACACCCCTTAATCGGGCATATTTACCGACCATGTCAATGTGCAGCTTAAATAAAAGGCATTGGGGGGTAAAGCAAGAATTGATACCCATTTTCGGGACCAATTTTCTGGGGGTCTACCCCTTTCCCAAAATACACCACAAACAGCAATTGTTTAGTGACCTTCGCAATATGGGGCTCAAATAAAGGTATTTGGGAGTAGAATACGAATTTGATATCCAAATGTAGGACGATGTATTTAGGGCATCACCCCTTTCCCAAAACACCCCCAAAGGCAAACAATTTTGCCAATATGTGGCTCGAATGAAAGGCATTGGAGATAAGAAATCGAATTTGATAACCTATTTTGGGGCCATATGTTTGGGGAATGCCTCATCCTGTAAACTCCTCTTCAGCCAATGGCAATGAGGGGTTTAAATAAATTGTATTTGAGAAAAGAGCACGATGCTGATATTTTTCAGGGCCAAGTATCTGGGGCACCACCTCTCCCCCGAAAACACCACTAAATCAGAAATTATGAGAATATCGCTGAAATGAAGTATTGTTATGACCTCACATTTTCTTTTTTTAGTGAATGAATCGCTTTAATCAACTCATCGATTGAAATTTTTAACGATGTTTGCTTCTACGACTACTACAATGTCTACCATTTACATTAAGCCAATATATTATACCGTCCACCATAAGATGGGGGTATACTAATTTCGTCATTCTGTTTGTAACTCCTCGAAATATTCATCTAAGACCCATAAAGAATATATTGGGTTGCCCAAAAAGTAATTGCGGATTTTTTAAAAGAAAGTAAATGCATTTTAATAAAACTTAGAATGAACTTTAATCAAATATACTTTTTTTACACTTTTTATCTAAAGCAAGCTAAAAGTAACAGCTGATAACTGACAGAAGAAAGAATGCAATTACAGAGTCACAAGCTGTGAAAAAATTTGTCAACGCAGACTATATGAAAAATCCGCAATTACTTTTTGGGCAACCCAATATATTCTTGATCGTCATGACATTTCAAGTCGAACTAGCCATGTCCGTCCGTCCGACCGTCTGTCTGGCGAAAGCACGCTAACTTTCGAAGGAGCGAAGCTAGCCGCTTGCATTTTTCCACAAATACTTCTTATTAGTGTAGGTAGGTTGGGATTGTAAATGGGCTACATTGGTCCACGTTTTGATATAGCTGCCATATAAACTGATCTGGGATCTTGACTTCTTGAGCCGCTAGAGGGCACAATTCTTATCCGATTTGGCTGAAATTTTGCATGAGATGTTTTACTATGACCTTCAACAACTGTGCCGAGTCGGTCCATAACCTGATAAAGCTGTCATATAAACCTATCTGGGGTCTTGAATTCTTGAGCTACTGTAGGGCGCAATTATATCCGATTTAGCTGAAATTTTGCATGAGGTGTTTTGCTATAACTTTTAACAACTGTGCTAAGAAGAATTCACATCGGTCCATAACCTGATATAGCTGCCATATAAACCGATATGGGATCTAGACTTCTTGAGCCTCTAAAGGGCGCATGTGTTATTCGATTTGTATTAAGAATGGTTAAAATCGTTCCATAACCTGATATAGTTGCCATATAAACCGATCTGTGTTCTTGACTTCTTGAGCCACCAGAGGGCGCAATTATTATCCGATTTAGCTGAAATTTTGCAAGAGGTGTTGTGTTATAACTTTCAACAACTGTGCTCAGAAGAGTTCAAATCGGTCCATAACCATATAAACCGATCTGTGATCTTTACTTCTTGACCGATATGGGATCTGGACTTCTTGAGCCTTTAAAGGGCGCAAGTGTTATTCGATTTGGCTGTATTAAGAATGGTTAAAATCGGTCCATAACCTGATATAGCTGCCATATAAACCGATCTGTGTTCTTGACTTCTTGAGCCACTAGAGGGCGCAATTATTATCCGATTTAGCTGACATTTTGCAGGAGGTGTTGTGTTATAACTTTCAGCAACTGTGCTCAGAAGAGTTCAAATCGGTCCATAACCATATAAACCGATCTGGGATCTTTACTTCTTGAGCCACTAAAGGCCGCAAGTATTATCCGATTTGGCTGAAATTTTGTACAACAGCTTCTCTCATGACCTTTAGCAACCCCTAAAGTGCGCAATTCCTACTAGATTTGTCGGAAATTGTACACAATGGCTTCTACTATGCAAATTGCAAATTTTGACCATGAACATTCCAATAAAGAACAGGGGCAAACTTCTCACATATCAATGAGTGCAGTTCGATTCAAGTTTTTTAAGCTCAATGATAAAGGGCCTCTGTTTTACAGCCGAGTCCGAACGGCGTGCCGCAGTGCGATAGCTCTTTGGAGAGAAGTTTTATATGGCATAGTACCACACAAATGTTGCCTCATTAATAGGGGAAAACCACCGTTGAAATTTTTTTTCTGATGGTCTCGCCAGGATTCGAACCCAGGCGTTCAGCGTCATAGGCGTCCAAAGAAAACCTCTGCGCTACGGTGGCCTGACTTCTACGATGGTCTCCAATATTCACTTCAATTATGGTCCGAAATGAACCATAACTTGATATTGTTCCAATAACATAGCAATTCTTTTCTTTTATCCTTTGTTTGCCTAAAAAGAGATACCGTGGCAAGAGCTCGAAAAATGCGATCCATGGTGGAGGGTATATATTGGGTTGCCCAAAAAGTAATTGCGGATTTTTTAAAAGAAAGTAAATGCATTTTTAATAAAACTTAGAATGAACTTTAATCAAATATACTTTTTTACACTTTTTTTCTAAAGCAAGCTAAAATTAACAGCTGATAACTGACAGAAGAAAGAATGCAATAACAGAGTCACAAGCTGTGAAAAAATTTGTCAACGCCGACTCTATGAAAAATCCGCCATTTTTTTTTGGGCAACCCAATAAGATTCGGCCCGGCCGAACTTAGCACGTTTTTACTTGTTTATTATTATTGTATACTAGCTGAACTCGGCCTGCTCCGCTGCTCCTTCTTTCATACCATATGAAAAACAACTTTCTTATTAGTTACACTTTTTTTATGGAACGGCCATACATCATTCCCCCAATTCCTGGTGTGTATAGTTTTTATTCAAAATGCTTCATTTTGTAGAAAACTAACCGGGCCCCCTCTGCAGCGCCCTCATTAACTCGCTTATACCTTTTATTTGAGGCCTATAATGCAATGGTCGACATATATATCCTGTTTTGGTAGAGTTTTAAGATGGGGACATTTCGCCCCGAATGTGGATATCGAATTCGTGTCATTGAAGGATTGTTCTACTCCGCCATGCTTTTCTTTGGACTGCTATATTGTAGTGCCAGAATATATGGGGTTTGGGGTGTATTTTGAGAGTGAGCTGTCCACCCAGATACTTGGCTCTTGAAGTAAATATAAGCTACGTGTTATTCTTTCAAAAACTTTTTAAATGAGCCCCATATAATCACAGCCGGTACATAAATCTTGTTTCATTTTAGCCCAAAATTTCCAAGTTCGATTAATATGTACGGGTTGGAGAGATTTTTGGGGCTGGGGCTAGCACTCCGCAACTTTGCCCTAAAAATAGGTATTTAATGCGTTCTTTACTCCTAAAAATCTTTCAATTATGCCGCATATTGATATGTTCGGGAAATAAATTCAGCTTAGGGGGTGCTTTAGGATTTACCCACAAACACTTGGCCCCAAAACTGTATTCTTTTTTTACTCTCAAATGCCATTCATTTGAGTCCCAAATTGTCATGATGGTTCAAATAACCTATTTGAGGTGATTTAAGGAGGTTAAGCGCCACCTAAATAAAAAATTTCAGTGTCATTTTCCTAATCTACTCCCAAATTGCTTTCAATGGTCGGCTAATATTCCCATTTGGGGGATTTTTGGGGTGGGGATACCACCCATTACATGGACTTAATTTTTTTGCGATACTCGTAACCTACACCCGAAAGCCTTTCGTTGGAGTCCCATATTGATATGAACGTCCAATATGTCCGTTTGGGAGGAGTTTTGGGGTCGGGGCGGCCCGCTGGGTACTATGACTCAAATTATAAAACCATATTCGTATTCCATTTTCCAATACCTTTCATTTGATACCCATATTGTTCCGATCGGTCCACTTTTGTTTTTGGTATAAGGGGGAGGATGCGCCACACTTACGATTATACAACCTATGTTTCCTTCCACAATAACATATACAATCTGTGAAAATTTTAAGAAAATCGGTTCAGTCGCTTTTGATTCTACGGAGCACACCGGGTCTCATATGGTAATGATGGGTCATATCAAACACTTCGATCTGATTTTGTATGCCAGATTCGTAATCTACTCCCGAATACTTTTGATTTGAGACCCATATTGATATGGAAGTTCAATTGTCTGCTTTTATAAGTTTTGGGGTTAGGGTGACTTTCTGGGTACATGGACCCAATTTTTAATGTCATATTTGTATGCTACACTTCAATACCTTTCATTTGATATTCATATTGTCCTTGTTGATCCATTTTTTATTTTGGGTGGTGTTTTTGGGTTAACTGGGGAGGGGCCGGCCCCTTCCAATATCAACAAATTATAAAGTCTATTCCTACTTCGTGACCATATTCGTAATATACTCCCGAATACCTCTCATTTGAGTCCCATATTGTCATGCTCGTCCAATAAATCTGTTTTGTATATATATTCTTGAGCCATAAAGTATATATATTCTTGATCGTCATGACATTTTAAGTCGAAAGCTTAACTCCTTCGAAAACTTTCCGCATCAAATTTCGAGCAAATTGATCGTCATGACATTTTAAGTCGAAAGCTAAACTCCTTCGAAAACTTTCGAAGGAGTTAAGCTTTGAAATTTTGCAAAACTACATCTTATTAATGAATGTCGGTTGGGATTTGGCTGAAATTTTGCATGAGGTGTTTTATCGTGATTTGCAACAACTGTATTGCGTATGGCTCAAATCGGTCCATAACCTGACTTAGCTGTCATATAAACCGATCTGAAGTTTTGACTTCTTGAGCCTCTAGAGGACGCAATTCCTATCCGATTTGGCTGAAATTTTGAATGAGTTTTTTTTTTATGACCATATAAACCGACCTGGGATTTTAACTTATTGAAGGGATTTTGACTTCAAGAAGGGTATTATCCGATTTGGCTGAAATTTTGTACAACGGCTTCTTCCATGACCCCCAACATACGTGTCAAATATGGTCTGAATCAGTCTTTAGCCTGAGACAGCTCCCTTATAAACCGATCTCCCTATTTTAATTCTTAAGCCCCTAAACGGCCCAATTCTTATTCGATTTGGCTAAAATTTTACACATATTCTTCTACTGTGGTCTCCAATATTCAAATCAATTAGCAAAGCAATTCTTTTCTTTTATCCTTTGTTTATCTAAAAAGAGATACCGGGAACAAACTCGACAAATGCGATCCATGGTGGAGGGTATATAAGATTCGGCCCGGCCGAACTTAGCACGACTTTACTTGTTATATATAAGATTAATTTATGACTGCACAACAAGACCATGTCTTAAAAATTACAGTACAGCTTTATGGGTATATATAAAAATATTGCAGAAATTACATCCGAATTAAAAACAAGTAAAAAGGCGTTAAGTTCGGCCGGGCCGAACTCGGATATATATGTAAACCACCTTTCATTCCGAATCTGGACCGATCTGGACCAAATTGACGAAGGATGTCGAAGAACTTATCACAAGTCACTGTCCCAAATTTCATCGAAATCGGACACTAAATGTGTTTTAAATGTGGCCTAAGACCTTAAATCGAGAGATCGGTCTATGACAGCTATATCCAAATCTGGACCGATCTGGGCCAAATTGACGAATAATGTCGAAGGGCCTAAAACAACTCACTGTCCCAAATTTCGGCAAAATCGGATAATAAATGTGGCTTTTATTGGCCAAAGACTCTAAATAGGTGGATCGGTCTATATGGGGGCTATATCAAGATATAGTCCGATATAGGCCATCTTCGAACTTAACCTGCTTATGAAAAAAAAGAATCTGTGCAAAGTTTCAGCTCTATTTATCTCTATTTTTGAACCCCCATCCTTCGGTGGTGGGTATAAAAACATGTAAAAAGATCCATTAGTATTATGCAAGGAATAAGGCAAAAAACACAAAACAAAAAGTAAAAAATAAAAACCAGGAAAGGTAAAAGTCGGGCGGTGCCGACTGTACAATACTCTTCACCTACCCCATAGGTAAAAAGTGAAGCTATCTGTCATTCCGAACCAATTTTGATGGACCTCGCCGGATGTTTTCAGACGGGTTATTAAAAAATCCGTATCAAATTTCGAGCAAATATGTTTAAACTGTTTGAACTACGGTTGAATCGTCGAGAACAGTATTGCAAATTATCCAAAATCTGACGAACATATATATAAGAGCTATAGATATTTCTGAACCGATTTCCATTAAACTTCTTAGATATTGTGGCAGTTGTCTAGGAAAGCGTTGTGCAAGATTTTGGTAAGATTGGTCAATAAATGCGCTTGCAGTGGGTCCAGAAATGAAAATCGGGCGATATTCCTATATGGGCGCTATATCTAAATCTCAACCGATTTCTATAAAATTCCCCAGTAATATATATAGTCCTAAGAAAAGCCTTCCTGCTAAATTTCGAGAGAATATGTTAACAAAAGAACACTTTAATGCAATATTTCTCGAAATCGGACTAACATATATATATGGGAGCTTTATCCAAATCTGAATCGATTTTTTCCAATTTCAATAGCCTTCGTCTCTTTGCCGAAAAACATGCCTGTACCAAATTTTAAGATGATCGGACTCAAATTGCGACCTGTAGTTTGTACACAAATTAATATGGACAGACAGACGGACATAGCTAAATCGAATCGGAAAGTGATTCTGAGTCGATTGGTATACTTATCAATAGGTCCATCTTTCTTCTTTCTATGTGTTACAAACAAATGCAATAAGTTATAATACCCTAAGTGCTAGAAAATAAACTTTTAAGCTTTTTTTAAGTATGAGCATTACTGCTTCCCTGCAAAACATGTGAAAATGTGTTCCAAAGACGTGCGGAGCTTATAAAAAAATGCCATTCAGAAAACAAGCTTCGTCTCCTAATAGGTATAATCATCTTTCCTCTAGCGAATTTGATTGTATTAAATGTGTTCGCCTAGTAATAGATCCACGATGAAATTGTCATGATCTCAATTTGAGAAGAAAGTCAAAACTGTATCCATAAAGGCAATTGGTATAGTTGGAGACACATTGGGTTCTTCTGAAGCCATTCACATGCGTAAACTATAGTGTACGCAGTTTAGTAAAAGTTTGTCCAAGGTCTGCATTAATAAAATTCGTCGAACTAAGTGAACTGTTATATGTTACCCCCAAATTCTTCGCAGTAGGGACTACCTGTACCTTTTCATTGTCACACATATGTCGATATTTTGCAGGGAGAATTTCTTCTTCTTGTGTATAATTAAACCCATTGATTTACTAGGGTTTAACAAGAAACCATTCGCCCTGGGCCATATATCCACATTACGCAGATCACTATTAAGGATCACGATGGACTGATTAATGTCATTCAGATGGCTACCCAAGTAAATTTGAACGTCGTCTGCTTACATATGATCTTTAACATACATTGAAAAAAGAAGTGGGCCTATAATTGGTCATTGTGGAACTACGTTCACCGATTGTGATCTGGTGATCTTCTGTATCGAACGCTTTCGAGTGGTCAAAGAGGACAAGAAAACTTGCTTTGTTGTCATCAATATCACCCCTAATAGATTCAGAAGCGTCTACCAAATGCAATAGCCCTAAAACCACATTGCACATCAGTTAATAGAGGTTCCATATGGAGATACTCCGTAATTTGCCTATGTTTGATTTTCTCAACAATTTTCGAGAGATAGCATAAAATGCCAATTGGCCGATATTCTTAATCCGTTTCGGGCACTGGGATAATTTGTGCATGCTTCACACCAGATGAATAAGTGCTAGAAGTGGGGATATTATTAAAGAAGTGGGTTACGAAGGGTATTAGACGACGAACGAGAACTCGTATAAACCTAGGGTTGACTCTATGGGGACCTATAGCGTTAGATTTGATTGCCGCAGAACATTCTAAAACCTCCTCACGCGAGACTCAGTATGTTATAAGGAGTTCTATTATCAATACGAAGGATTTACTTGCTCCGTTGGTTTGCTGATAAATTTTCTGTTCAGTTCTTAAGGTTCTTTGTGAATAATGCCAATCTCACTAGTCTTCCCAACTAAAAGTCCCTTAATAACTCTCCATTTATCTCTGGCGCCTAGGGCTAAAATAAATTGATTAAAATATATTAAGTTTTCGCGGCTTATATCAAATTATCAACACTTGTCCTATATGTTGTTTGTAAACGCACGTACAAAATGTTCCCATTTTTTATCATGGCTCATTTCCTGTTTTATATATTCTAGTATTATTAAAAAAATTATATATTCTACTATATAAAAATCCATTTTTATGTGTTCCGTATATACTACAAAACTTTTTAATTAATTTTTCTTGACATTTTCACAGATGGCGTAGAACAAACATATAACACAACTAGCTACAATGAAAAATAGTTTGTCCTTGTTTCAAAGTTTCGAGCCAAAGTTCTGCAAACTTCATTTAAAGATGACCAATTTCCCATCTTTTTAAGGAAACATTTCCTTTGATGAAAGATATTTTCCTTGACATAGGTGGTAGGTTAATAGATCCTTACCTTCGCGTTTTGTTATTAAAAATGAAGATCTAAAGTGAAGGTCAAAATATCGTTGAAAGTTGAGAAATTGATTACGAGACAATACAACAGTCTTAGAAATAGGAGCGTCTTTAAATGTTTATGTTAAGACGCTAAGTTAAAACAAGTAAGAGCGTGATAAGTTCGGCCGGGCCGAATCTTATATACCCTCCACCATGGGCCGCATTTGTCGAGTTTTTTTCCCGGCATCTCTAGTTAGGCAAAAAAGGATAAAAGAAAAGATTTGCTCTGCTATTAGAGCGATATCTAGATATGGCCCTGTTCGGACCACAATTAAATTATATGTTGGAGACCTGTGTAAAATGTCAGCCAATTCGAATAAGAATTGACCCCTTTGGGTGCTCAAGAAGTAAAATAGAGAGATCGATTTATATGGGAGCTGTATCGGGCTATAGACCGATTCAGACCATAATAAACACGTATGTTGGTTGTCATGAGAGAATCCGTCGTACCGATTTGAACCATACTTTACACTGTTGTTATATATCATAGCGAAACCCGTCGTGCAAAATTTCATTCCAATCGGATTTTTTTTTCAATAAATTTATTTTAGAAAATTCGGCATAAAAAATATGAATTTCGTTTTCTGAAAAACATTTTTTAGAATGGTTTTTACTTTTTTTCAACTTAATTAATTGAAACACTTATTACTGTGCAGCAGTACTTATTAATTTATTATACCCTCCACCATAAGATGGGGGGTATACTAATTTCGTCATTCTGTTTGTAACTACTCGAAATATTCGTGTGGGACCTAATAAAGTATATATATTCTTGATCGTCGTGACATTTTATGTCGATCTAGCCATGTCCGTCCGTCTGTCCGTCCGTCCGTCCGTCTGTCTGTCGAAAGCACGCTAACTTTCAAAGGAGTAAAGCTAGCCGCTTGAAATTTTGCACAAATACTTCTTATAAGTGTAGGTCGGTTGGTATTGTAAATGGGCCATATCGGTCCATGTTTTGATATAGCTGCCATATAAACCGATCTTGGGTCTTGACTTCTTGAGCCTCTAGAGTGCGCAATTCTTATCCGATCAGAATGAAATTTTGCACGACGTGTTTTGTTATGATATCCAACAACTGTGCCAAGTATGGTTGAAATCGGTCCATAACCTGATATAGCTGCCATATAAACCGATCTTGGGTCTTGATTTCTTGAGCCTCTAGAGTGCGCAATTCTTATCCGATTGGAATGAAATTTTGTACGACGTGTTTTGTTATTATATCCAACAACTGTGCCAAGTATGGTTGAAATCGGTCTATAACCTGATATAGCTGCCATATAAACCGATCTTGGGTCTTGACTTCTTGAGCCTCTAGGGGGCGCAATTCTTATCCGAATGGAATGGAATTTCGCACGACGTCTTTTGTTATGATACCCAACAACTATGCCAAGTATGGTTTAAATCGGTCCATAACCTGATATAGCTGCCATATAAACCGATCTTGGGTCTTGACTTCTTGAGCCTCTAGAGGGCACAATTCTTATCCGATTTGAATGAATTTTTGCACGAAGTATTTCGTTATGATATCCAACAACTGTGCCAAGTATGGTTGAAATCGGTCCATAACCTGATATAGCTCTCATATAAACAGATCTGGGGATTTGACTTCTTCAGCTTCTAGAAGGCGCAATTCCTATCCGATTTGGCTGAAATTTTGCATGACGTATTTTATTTTTACTTTCAACAACTGTGTCAAATAAGGTTCAAATCGGTTCATAACCTGATATAGCTGTCATATAAACCGATCTGGGATCTTGACTTCTTGAGCCTCTAGAAGTCGCATTTATTATCCGAATTGCCCGAAATTTTGTACGACGGATTCTCTCATGACCATCAACAAACGTGTTTATTATGGTCTGAATCGATCTATAGCCTGATACAGATCCCATATAAATCGTTCTCTCTATTTTACTTCGTGAGCCCCAATGGGCGCAATTCTTATACGAATTGGCTGAAATTTTACACAGGTCTCCTACATATAATATAATTGTGGTCCGAACCGGACCATATCTTGATATCGTTTTAATAGCAGAGCAACTCTTTTCTTATATCCTTTTTTGCCTAAGAAGAGATGCCGGGAAAAGAACTCGACAAATGCGATCGATGGTGGAGGGTATATAAGATTCGGCCCGGCCGAACTTAGCACGCTTTTACTTGTTTTATCATAAAGAAGATGATGTCGGTAGGCTAGAGGATGCGTGATAGTAGAGAGTAACAGAGGAAACCTCGAGAGCAGCAGTAATACGAACGAGAGACAATGCAACGCGAGCCGAACAAAGAAAACAAAAACACTACCAGAAGTTGGTTCATGTCTGGTATTGTGTCCGCACCTAAGTACCGGTATCTGTTAGACGCGAAAGCCGGGCAATGACATAGGAAATGCTCCAACGTCTCATCATCGTCCCCACATGCCCTACACATGCCATCACTTGCCGCACCGATTTTGCATAAGTGAGCTCGTAGTCCTATGTGTCCCGTTATGATACCGAAAGCTATACTGACCTCCTTCTTACTTCCTTACAGTCTCTCTCACAAGCCTCTCACGATCCGGGTCACCCTATAGGATTTTCGCCGTCCTACCGAAGTTTGTCGCCCACGCCCTTAAATCGGACTGCGTCGACCCGAAAGACTTCGCGTTAACCAAGTTTATTAACTGCAGTTCTCTGGCTTTCACTGCCAAATCGTCTGCCCTTTCATTCCCCCTTTCTATGTTATGGCCCGGCACCCAGACGATACGGATTGCGCTATCCTCAAAGAAGGCGTTAATCTCCTTCTTACACTCGAAGACTGTTCGTGACCTTAGGAAGTGATCCAATAAACTAATTTGGACTTAAGTTTCTATGGAGGTCCCCACCAACAAAACAAACCCAAAAATGCACATGTGAGCGGATTGGGACAATATGGATCTCCGTGGAAAGGAAAAAGTGTAAAGTGAAACTCTGGTTTTAAAAGATGGCACCGATTTTCTGGTCCTGTCAAACCCCAAAACAAACACTGAATACATCACATGCCATAATTGTTATAAGTATTGCTATATGAACATCGGTGCAATTCCCATTTCATACCCCTCATTCACTAGTGAGAAATCCATTTACTTATGTGCTATAATACTCTCAAATTAGAATGTCAACCCAGCCAATAGGGCATTTACATTTTAGATGACAAATGACCCAAATAGTTTTGTGCCGATGTAGAATCCGTCAGAGTACAGGCCATCTTAATAATGGGCAACAAATAAGAATTCTGACAAATAGCAGTGGCATATGATCACCAACCTTTGGATATTCGTCGTCGCCTTGTACATGGCTACCACAGCTCAGGCGTTTTGCTAAATTGCTTGGAAAACACTACACATTTTTTTCATAGCCACACTTGCACACATTTATATGTTCACTTTCTAGAGCCATTTAATCCTTAAACAAAATTTAAGGAAGAATTGTGATAAGGATTATGAAATCAGTATGAGCTGCATGCACAAAACGTATGAGAGTTGTACACAGAATTCCATTAAATGAAATACTTATGATAATATTTTAGTAGCAAGTGTTTAGTTTTTATTTTGTGTCCACTTTAAGCTCATCTCGAAAACACAACCATCCCCAATCATTTATGTGCTGAATGGGGGAGAGGTGCATGGGTGTCCAGGGCAACCTCAGTTACATCTATTTGGCCTTAAACCACACATGTCATCGGAATTTCGGTTCAACGCAAAAAGGCAAACACGACAAGAGGAACAATTTCTCTGAGCTCTTGCCACATTTGACCACTTACACTTTCACTATTCATTTGTTTTATTTGTCCAGAGTTACAGTAGTTGGCGAAAGCATATACACAGCCTTATATAACACATGTAAGGGAAACTAACAGTCCGCAAGTCCACACTATTGAAAAAATATTAAATATCGGGTGAGTATATGAATGGGACCTATATCAAATCGTACATAGTGAACGCTGCAAAAGCACTAGAAGTGAAAATTGGGCGATATATAGGCAAGCCATTTCCAATTCTTGGAAATTCAAAAATGAAATAGGGAAAATAAAAGTCATAAAGCCATCACATATTCCAAATTTCGTAAAGATTGGATTGGACAAGTTAAGCCGAACCAAATCTTATATAACCTCCACCATGGATCGCATTTGTCGAGTTCTTTTGCCGGTATCTCATTTTAGGCCAAAATAGGATATACGAAAATAATTTCTATGCTATTGGACCTATATGAAGTTAATTCAATTGAATGTTGGAGTCCATAATACAAGTCATTGTGTAAAATTTCAAATCGAATAAGAATTGCGTCCTTTAGGGGCTCAACAAGTAAAATAGGGAGTTCTGTCTAAACGGGAGCTGTATCAGGCTATAGACCGATTCAGGTCATATTTGACACGTATGTTGAAGGTCATGGGAGAAGCCGTTGTACAAAATTTCAGCCAAATCGGATAGGAATTGCGCCCTCTAGAGGATACCTGATCGGTTTATATGGCAGCTATATCAGGTTATGTACCGATTTGGACCATACCTATCGCAGTTGTTGAAAATCATAAAAAACACCTCATGTAAATTTACACTTACACACGGACGGACATTGGTAGATCGACTTAGAAATTCATGATAATCCATAATATATATACTTTATGGGATCTTAGACGAATATTTCGAGGAATTACCAAGAGAATGAAGTATATCCCCATCCTATGGTGAAAGGTACAGAGACGAGTAAACATATACATATTAGGGACCTTTATATGTATATATTTCTAACAATTTTGATAGACTTTGATGGAAAAAATTACAAAAATCAGATCAAAATGCGATCTTTACTTTGTAAAAAATCGAAACAATACATGATTCTGCATCGTATTATGTTTTGCCCAAGAAGCAATAGGTCTAAGATCAAAATCGAACTTCCGGATTTAATGGTACAAACTTTCCAATATAGCTAACTAGTTGGCAGGGTGTGCCTTGCTAGCCGCTGATGTAGCTTTTAAAAAAAAAAAAAAATTTATATATATATTCGGTGCCAGAGCCATGGGTTATGGTATTTGTGGTTCAAATATATCTCTTATTAATTCCATGCCTGATAAAATAACTTTGAAGTTCCACAGGTCTTTCCTGGTTCGTCCTTATCCCAAATTGGATATATGACACATACTCTACTCTCACAGCTCCTTCATGTGAGTCCCATATTGTTTCGACCGCCTGCATGACCGCTGGAGAGGTTTTTTTGGCGGGCGCTCAGATACTTGTTAACAAATTCGTATTCTCCTGGTCTGTTTGAAAGACCGTTTGGGGGTATTTTTGGTGGCTCTAAAACACTTTAACTTAAATTTCCCATGAACATTTCATTAAGCAACAGAGAATATTTCTTCCATATCAATGAGTGCAGTCCGATTAAAATTTCAACCCAATGATAAGGGGTCTCCTTTTTACGACGCGTTCGAACGGCGTGCCGCATAGCGACACCGCTTGGTAGAGACTATTAACATGGCTGGATGCCTTATAAATGTTGCCAGCATTTGTAGAGGGATAACCACCAAAGGCTGACAGCCGTAACGATTTTTTGCCCAAAATTTGGCATTTTGGCTCTTTGACACTTGACTTGACACTTGATTTTCGATTTGAATCTCTTTATTAGTTGAAAAATTTTTCCGGATTTATTATACCCACCACCGTAGAGGGTATATTCATTTAGTCATTCCGTTTGCAACACATCGAAATATCAATTTCCGTCCCTACAAAGTATATATATTTGGGATCGTCGTAAAATTCTAAGACGATTAAACGATGTCCGTGTGTCTGTCCGTCTGTTGTAATCACTCTACAGCCTTCATAAATTGAGATATCGAGCTGAAATTTGGCACAGATACGTCTTTTTGATGCACGCTGGTTAAGTCTTTTTGATGCACGCTGGTTAAGTTAACGCCTCCTAAAATAGGACCCCAATATGGGTTAGATTGGACTATATTAAGATATAGCTGCCATATAGACCGATCTCCCGATCAAGGGTCTGGAGCCCATAAAAGATTTATTTTTTAACCGATTTCGCTGAAATTTGAAACAGTAACTAGTTTTATACCTCCTAACATAGGACAGTATGCTTTAGATCGGACTATATTTAGATATAGCTGTCATATAGACCGATATCCCGATAAAGGGTCTGAAGCGAATAAAATCTTTATTTATTACCCGATTTCGCTGAAATTTGAAACTGAGGGTTATCTTAAGTCTCCTAATATCTGACCTAAATATGGATCAAATCGGACTATATTTAGCATAGCTGCCATGTAGACCGATCTCCAGATAAAGGGTCTAAAGCCCATAAAAGCTTATTTTTCAACTCCTGAAATTTGAAACATTGAGTGGTTTTACGCTTGCATACATATGACCCAAATGTGGTTCAGATCGGACTGTATTAAGATATAGCTGCCATATAGACCGATCTGACGAAAAAGGGTCTGAAATCCAAAAAAAGCTCTATTTGTTACCCGATTTTGCTGAAATTTGAAACAGTGGGTAGTCTTAGTTCTTCCGATATCCGTCCCAAATATGGTTAGGATCGGACTATATTTAGGTATAGCTGCCACACAGACCGATATTTTTTATCCGATTTCGCTGAAATTTATGTAGTTTAAGGCCACCCGCTATCTTACTTAAAATATGATATAGATCATATTCTATTGGGTTGCCCAAAAAGTAATATAAAAACTTAGAATGAACTTTAATCAAATATACATTTTTTTACACTTTTTTTCTAAAGCAAGCTAAAAGTAACAGCTGATAACTGACAGAAGAAATAATGCAATTACAGAGTCACAAGCCGTTGAAAAAATTTGTCAACGCCGACTATATGAAAAATCCGCAATTACTTTTTGGCAACCCCATATTTAAATATAGCTGTCATATCGACCGATGTGCCGATTAGGAGTATGAAGCTCATAAAAGTTTTTTTATTGCCCGATTTTGTTGAAATTTGAAATACAAAATTGAACAGTGGCTTATATTTATTATTATACTTCACATTGGCTGTTAAAATTTAATGACCATTAATAGCCTTCCAATAATATTGAAGCCTGAATTCCATTTTTTTTGTTATCGCTTGTTTTGTTTTTGCAATAAAAATTATATCCTAATTTTATATATTTTTATTTTTATTGGAAAAATATTAAAAACCTATAAAACTTCAATATAATTGGATTAGGGACATTAATAAACAATCATCACAATCAATCAATCCTTCCATCCTTTGAAAATCAATGCCTTCCATCCTTTGAAAATCGCACTATTCAATTGATTATAATTAATTTTAGAGAGGGACGATTTTGTGACGATTTTTCGAAAATTCTTGGTGATTTTTTTTTTAATTTTGACAAAAATGCTGGTATGACCAATGGCAAAAGTCATTAGAGCAACAGACAAATGGATGCCTGGTACAAGAAAACACAACAAGAATTTCTAAGGCACAGTACTTACTTTAATTGGCTATGACAGAACATTTGTTTCACTAGCCGATCGTAGAATAGCGTTCCAAGCGACTTGATATGCTGCGCTCATTTAAAATCTATGACACCAAGTTTCGAGGTGTCTCCCACCACTTGATTTTTCCATTGGGCTTTTGGTCTTCCCGGTATGCGTGTGATCGCCTTCAAAAATACATCTTTGCTGGAAATTCTTCATCCATTCTGACAACATGACCTAGCCAACGCAGCCGTTGTATTTTGATACGTTTAACTAGGCTATCGTCGTCATACAGCTCATGGTTCATACGACGCCTTTATTCTCCATTAACGCAAACTGGTCGATATATTTTGCGAAGAATATTTCTCTCAAACGCTCCAAGCACTGCTTCGTCTGCTTTCACAAGTATACATGCCTCAGAATTATATAACAAAAAGGGTAGTATCAGTAGTGTGATCTTCGTCTGTCGCGAGGTAGCCTTGTTTCTAAGCTGCTTACTTAATGCAAAATAGCATCTGTTTGCCAGTATAATTCTTCGCTTTATTTCCAAACGAACCGTTTGGGTTACGGCGGTGCCGAGGTAGATAAAGTTGCTGACTATCACAGCATTGCGGATCCAACTTTCTCCATTTTCTTTATCTGATCGGTCGTACAGGGTGTTTTGAGAGTTGATACCATTCATTTCGTTTTATCTCCATTTACTGCCCGACCCATTATCACTGATTACTTTTCGATTCTTTCAAAGGCTTCAGCATAGGCGAGTAGCAGTAGTAAGTAGTGTGCCAAATCTACTAATAACTTGAAGGATCTTCTCCAGCAGGATATTAAAGAGATCGCACGATAGGCTATCTCCTTGTCTGAAACCTCGTTTGGTATTAAATGGTTCGGAGAGATCCTTTCCTATTCTTACTGAGGAACGCGTGCCAGCAAGTGCCATCCTGCAGAGTCTCATTAATATTGCAAGGATACCAAACTCAGACCTTTGCATGTAAAGTGGTATCGAAAGCGGCTTTGTAGTCAACAAAGTGATGGTAGGTGTTGGGTTGTCCTTCTCGGGTCTTTACCAGGATTTGGTGCAGTGTGAATATCAGGTCTAGAGTGGATTTGCCAGGCCTAAAGCCGCATTGATAGGGGCCGATTATCTCAATGACTTTGGGTTTTAATTTTTCAAACAGTACGCTCGAGAGTATCTTGTATGCGTAGTTGACACATTCCGTCTTGTCTTCATTCTTGTGTACTGGAAAATCGTCAGGTATGCGTTCTTCTATCCAGATTGTGCAGACAAACGGGTATGCCGTCGATTCTTGCTTTCTTGTTGTTCTTCAGTAGGATCACTGCTACTTGGACAGATTCTTACTAGGAGGTAAATATTCTATTCCATCATCAGGGATTGGTTCTTCGGTATCCTCTTCGCCGCCATCGACGGACACTAGCAGTTGGACAAAATGTTCTTTCTATATCCTCAGAGCGCTATCTGTGTCGTTTACCAGATTTCCTTCTTTGTCTCTGAAGGAGGATGGTAGAATTTTCAGACTTCATGTGACTCCTGTATATCTCAATTCTCACAATCACGTCTTTCCGTTTTCGCTTTCTGCGGAATAGACGATTCCCCACTCTCCTTTTCGCCCGATAACTCTCTTTAATCTGGCGCGTTGCTACCGTTTGCAGGATTGCTCTGTATACGTATTCTTAGCTTCAGTAGCATCTCGACATTCTTGGTCATACCATGGGTTTCTTGGGGGAGGCTTCCGGTACCCAAGTGCGGATTTCGCGGCATTTTCCATGGAGTGGGCAATGGTTTCCCACTGCGCCATTATATCATCGGAACAAGGAGTGCTTTCATTAAGCAGTTGGGTCAGTCGAGTGGAGTATGCCGTTGTCATCTGCTGTATTTGCAGCTTTTCAATATCCAGCGTTCAGCGTCAGATCGTACTTTTCTTGCCATGTTCAAACGGCAACCAACCTTTGCTGCGACAAGGTAATGATCCGAATTTATATTCGCTCCACGGTTCGACTGTACATCTAACACGCTGGATGTATTCCTTCCATCTGTCACAACTTGATCAATTTAGTTACCCATTATCGGATGTTATCTCGTGAAGGCTAAATATGTCTTCCATACCTATATTTGCATTGAAATCTTTTAGAACGATTTGAATAATATGATCGGGACAGCGGTCATATTTTTCCTCTAAGCGCTCGTAGAAAATATCCTTGGTTTACTCGTCCTTGTCTTCCGTCGGGGCATGGGCACAAATAAGGCTAATGTTGAAGAATTTGGCTTTTGTGCGGATTGTGGCTTGCGTCCTATCCACCGAAGTAAAGCTTGAGACAAGGTGTTTAGTCTCAGACTTACCACAAATTCACAGCCAAATTTATGCCTCGTTCTATGGCAGCTATAGTATAGTTCGTCGCCGTTTGGTGTTGTTGTGACGCCATTCCCGATCCATGGCGGTAATATCAGCCTTGTACTGAGTGGAGTTTCGCAAATCATAGTCCTTTTTTCGATTGCTATTTTTACTATTCCTTTGTTTCTAATAGTGATTCTTATAGTTTTGCGGGGGCGGGTTACTGGCCCAGCGCCCCAAGGACGTAGGTTTTGTGGGATCGCATATGTATACCTCGTTGTCGCGGGCGGCTTGCTCTAATATCGGACGATCGCCTACAGACGCGCATAACCTGGTAACACATGCTGATGTTGAGCATTGGTTATTTAAAGGCGCCAATAACTAACCTTGTTATCTCAAGTATCATTGGCACTCAGTATTTAATTAAAAGCCAGTGCCACCTGACTTCTCTCTGAGACTCTCCTCTCGAAAAACGCTGACTGCCAGCGTCCGCATTTGCAGGTACTCCGCATAAAAACGAAGCTTTTCACTATCCGAAGCCTGTGGACGCGTCCGGTAGCTTTCAGCTAAGCTTCCCGTGATAACGATGGACACCACACAAGTCGGAGCTCAAAGTTCCAGCCTTTGTTGTGCACGTAGTTATTCCGTGTCGGCCGTGTCCCGTGTCTAAGGCACATACATTCTTTATTAATATGTTTTTACGCGGTAAAGCCTAGTACTAAATTTATTTACACGAAAATTGTCTTTTAATTTATTACGAAATATGCCGCATTTTATTGGATGACATAACACAAACAAAAGTCATACAACGACACACAACAAAGCAACTGCATTAAAGTAGAGGTGTTAGTGACCGAACTGGTTAGTATTTAGTTCCATTTGCAATTAATTGAACCGAAATTTAAACTGGCGCTGCCACACGTCACATTTTCGTCACAATTTTTTTAATGCGTTTTGACTGCTGTTCGAGCGAAAAGACTAGTACTAAGTTCATTCGCACGAAAATTGTCTATTAATTGACTGTGAAATATGCCACATTCTATTGGGCGACATAACACAACCAAAAGTTATATAACGACACACAACAAAAGCAACTACATTGAAGTAGAATTGTCTGTGACCCAGTTCGTTTTATTACATTTCCAATTAATTGTAGCGACATTTTACTCAAATACTTCTTATTAGTGTAGGTCGGTTGGGATTGTAAATGGGCCATATCGTTTCATGTTTTGATATAATTGCCATATAAACCGATCTTGGCTCTTGACTTCTTAAGCCACAAGAGGGCGCGATTTTAATTCGATTTTGCTGAAATTTTATAACGACTTTCACCAATTATGCTTAATATGGTTCAAATCGGTGCATAACCTTATATAGCTCCCATGTTTATACTTCATAAGTCTCTAGGGCGCAATTCCTATCCGATTTGGCTGAAATTTTGTACAACGGCTTCTCCCAACACCTTCAACATACGTGTCAACTATGGTCTGAATTGGTCTATAGCCAGATACAGCTCCCATTTAAACCGATCTCCCAATTTTACTTAATGAGCCCTTAAGGGTGCAATTCTAATCCGAATTGGCAGAAATTTTACATAATAATTTCTACTATGGTCTTCAACATTCAGTTTGATTATGGTCCGAATCGGCCCACAACTTAATATACTACGATAGCTTAGCAATTGTTATCCATTATCCTTTGTTTGACTAAAAAGAGATACAGGGCAAAGAAGCCGACAAATGCGATCCATGCAGGAGGGTATATAAGATTCGGCCCGGCCGAACATAGCACGATTTTACTTGTTTTATAGTACATTTTGACAGATGCTCGGGCGAAAAGTCGAACTCAGTACTAGGCTTAAAGAAATATCCAAAGTAGATATTTCAATGTGCGAAAACAACAACTCCCATATCTAATATTTTGTTTTATGTATAGCATACAGCACATCATAATACGAAACAGAGTTGTGCGAAAATTGAAGGCTTTTAATATAATTGTGTATTATAACATCAAAATAGATCCAAATAATCTCCGAAAGAGTTAGAGTTACCAACTGAAGTCTTGTAAGAAATTGATTGGTTGTTGTTATAAGTGAGTGTGTGTGGTCAGCGATCGCTCCTCACACCGTTTCATTATGCTGCATTGTTCGTTTTGAACTGCTGCTCAGTCGTTGGTACAACACAGGCATTCCCGGTCGCATTTCGCATCGTTTGCCTGGCTGTACTAATGATTTCATCATTCGTTGTTAGTTGTTCTAGTTATACCCTCCACCATAAGATGGGGGGTATACTAATTTCGTCATTCTGTTTGTAACTACTCGAAATATTCGTCTGAGACCTAATAAAGTATATATATTCTTGATCGTCGTGACATTTTATGTCGATCTAGCCATGTCCGTCCGTCTGTCCGTCCGTCCGTCCGTCTGTCTGTCGAAAGCACGCTAACTTCCGAAGGAGTAAAGCTAGCCGCTTGAAATTTTGCACAAATACTTCTTATAAGTGTAGGTCGGTTGGTATTGTAAATGGGCCATATCGGTCCATGTTTTGATATAGCTGCCATATAAACCGATCTTGGGTCTTGACTTCTTGAGCCTCTAGAGTGCGCAATTCTTATCCGATTGGAATGAAATTTTGCACGACGTGTTTTGCTATGATATCCAACAACTGTGCCAAGTATGGTTTAAATCGGTATATAACCTGATATAGCTGCCATATAAACCGATCTTGGGTCTTGATTTCTTGAGCCTCTAGAGTGCCCAATTCTTATTCGATTGGAATGAAATTTTGCACGACGTGTTTTGCTATGATATCCAACAACTGTGCCAAGTATGGTTCAAATCGGTCCATAACCTGATATAGCTGCCATATAAACCGATCTTGGGTCTTGACTTCTTGAGCCTCTAGCGTGCGCAATTCTTATCCGATCAGAATGAAATTTTGCACGACGTGTTTTGTTATGATATCCAACAACTGTGCCAAGTATGGTTGAAATCGGTTCATAACCTGATATAGCTGCCATATAAACCGATCTGGGGTCTTGACTTCTTGAGCTTCTAGAGTGCGCAATTCTTATCCGATTGGAATGAAATTTTGTACGACGTGTTTTGTTATTATATCCAACAACTGTGCCAAGTATGGTTCAAATCGGTCCATAACCTGATATAGCTGCCATATAAACCGATCTTGGGTCTTGACTTCTTGAGCCTCTAGGGGGCGCAATTCTTATCCGAATGGAATGGAATTTCGCACGACGTCTTTTGTTATGATACCCAACAATTGTGCCAAGTATGGTTCAAATCGGTTCATAACCTGATATAGCTGCCATATAAACCGATCTTGGGTCTTGACTTTTTGAGCCTCTAGAGGGCACAATTCTTATCCGATTTGAATGAATTTTTGCACGAAGTATTTCGTTATGATATCCAACAACTGTGCCAAGTATGGTTGAAATCGGTCCATAACCTGATATAGCTCTCATATAAACAGATCTGGGGATTTGACTTCTTCAGCTTCTAGAGGGCGCAATTCCTATCCGATTTGGCTGAAATTTTGCATGACGTATTTTATTTTTCCTTTCAACAACTGTGTCAAATAAGGTTCAAATCGGTTCATAACCTGATATAGCTGTCATATAAACCGATCTGGGATCTTGACTTCTTAAGCCTCTAGAAGTCGCATTTATTATCCGAATTGCCCGAAATTTTGTACGACGGATTCTCTCATGACCATCAACAAACGTGTTTATTATGGTCTGAATCGGTCTATAGCCTGATACAGATCCTATATAAATCGTTCTCTCTATTTTATTTCATGAGCCCCAATGGGCGCAATTCTTATACGAATTGGCTGAAATTTTACACAGGTCTCCAACATATAATATAATTGTGGTCCGAACCGGACCATATCTTGATATCGTTTTAATAGCAGAGCAACTCTTTTCTTATATCCTTTTTTGCCTAAGAAGAGATGCCGGGAAAAGAACTCGACAAATGCGATCGATGGTGGAGGGTATATAAGATTCGGCCCGGCCGAACTTAGCACGCTTTTACTTGTTTTCATATAACGAGGTTTGTTTCAATTCTATTTCCTTTCTTTCTATCAAAGTAATACCGTCATCGTCCTTGAGTTTGTAACTCATCGAAAATCAAATGTAGCTTCGTATATAGTGTCCAAACCAACAAAGGCATTTTAAAACGTTTTCCAATTGAAGTCCATACCACTTGTCATTTCGAATGGAATTATTACATGTTTTAAGTAATTGGCGTCCAAAAAACCCCAAACCCTGCTACGCTCAAAATAGGCATAACTTTTTTATGATGTCTTCACCCATTTTATCAAATATTCGTTTTACGCCATCATATAACAGGTTAACAAATTCCTTTTGGTTTTTTCTTTTCTCAAATAATTTCAAAATTAAATTTTTTGTCTGATTCGTTGTTTGTATAGTCGTTGTTTAGGCATTGCAGATAGGACAGACAGTTTTTCAGGCCGTCATGGCATGATGTTGGGTTGATGACGCATATCGTGGCAATGCATTTGTTTTCGGTAGATGGCATTATAGAGCAAAATGTGACACTTGCAGGCCGAAAACGTATAAAATGTTCTATATATCAAGATTGAAGTCAAATCTGGAGATCGGTTTATATCGGAGCTATATCAGATTATACTCCGATTTGGACCGTAATTTCAGCCAAATCGGACAAAAATTGCGGCTTAAAAAGCCTCAAGAAGTCAAATCGGGAGATCGGCCCATTTGCAATCCTCAACGACCTACACTAATATTAAGTATCTGTGCAAAATTTCAAGCGGCTAGATCTACGCGTTCGACCGCTATCGTGATCGACAGACGGACGGACATGGCTATTTCGAGTCTTAGACGCATATGTCGAAGTGTTACAAACAGATTGACGAAATTAGTATACCCCCATCCTATGGCGGAGGGTATAAAAATAGAAATGCATCCCTGTAAATAAATAAAAATTCTTTTAGAAGATGATGCGATTGCGCTTCACTTTCTTGTACAGATTTAGGCTTTTAATTTCCATATTTTGAGTACCAAATTCCACATTAAGTTTTTCAAAACAGGTTTAGGAAAATATTCCATATCAACTTCAAATATGAAGAAAAAGGGAAGTGAGCAGTAGATGAGTTTGCTTCAATGTCTGTTTTCTCTTCTGCAATGGTATTAAGTGCCCGTCGAGGGGTTGCCTACATCAGACATTATAGAGTGTATACCACCTAGCCAGAAAGAGGGCAATATAACAGTAACTTGTCTTAAGAATAACAAGGCAGAAGCAACCAATAAGTTACAGGCTGAGCTTTTTAAGATATTCATAAAACGAATTCATCAGATTGCTTGTAGAATATGTCGAGAAGCACACAATCCGATAATTGGAACCTAGGCATTATGTATAAAAATCAAATGAATGAACCACCAATTAGACTTTTGTGAAGTTTTGTGGCAGACGTTGTTTGAAGAGTTAGGCAAATACTTTGATGGATTGGTCACATGCTATTCAATACAAATGTAAAATAAGTAAAAAAATTTTGTTAAGTATAATTGGGGTAACAATGGATGTAACTATGCATCAAATAAGTTTGGAATGCATTCAAAATTTGTTTGTTGATGTAAGCATACTTGTGCCAGATACCGTTGTGGTATATTATGCACGAGTGTTATTGTCTCATACATGTGACTCGGTGGTAATACAATATAATGTCATCTTTCAACATGTCCATCACACATTCTATCCTTCGCAACCACACATTCTCACGCCCATGTTCATTCGCACTGCGGCAGGGGCCTTCGAGCGCTACTTGGTGTCCCCCCACAAGTTGCGGTCGGTATGAGGTACGAGGACATGTGAGAAATACAGATACATCTGTCACTAAAACAAGTTGTTAAAGTGCCATGACAGATCGCCTCATATGTCCTTGTGAAGCCATTGAGAGTGAGTGAATGACTGCTGGCTGGTCTTACGAGAATAAAATGTGGAGGGCTTATTTTTTATGTTCGCAAAAGCTTTTATGCAGGTTGTGTGTGAATGTGTTTAAGTGGGTGAGGGAAGAAAGGGAATCCCTGGCTTGGCTCCTGTACAATGGTCCTGTCAGCCAGCAAGCCATGTTTTATCACTTTGTTTGCTTCCTGGCCCTAACTTCTGCTCATTCTAGTTCCCTCGATATGTCTGTCAGAATAGCTTTCTACTGCCAGCGTTCTGCTGTTCCTGGTGTCTATGATTTGCTTGTGCTGGCGGTAGTTAAGTTTTGTGATAAGTCTGGCCAAAGATGAAACCCTTGTCTTGTCTTTTTTTTGCTTGACTCCTATAGGAGTTGTTTGTAGCTGTTGTTGTTGCATAATTTGATTTGAATTATGATATGTACATTTATTATGCCAAGAGAATGATATAAGCGATGATAGTGTTTGCAATAAAATGCACTCACAATGCGGCTTATTCCAGGAGGATATGTTCGCCGAATGTCTTCGTTTTTTTGAGATTGAAAAGACTGACAACGTCTCTATTTTGTTATTATTTAAAGACTTTCATTTTGATCACAGATGTTGAACTAATATACAACATATATGAATTCGTTCCAAACATTTAAACAATACGTAACAATTGAAGTAAACTGTTCTATTAAATTCTTGAAATGAAGAGTTCAGCATATATTTTATTCCAAATACAATGACATGGATTTTGGCCAGGCTTGAAGGCTCGGTTATAACTCTAGATGTGTGGATTCGCTCAAAGTCAATAGGATTCGAATAAAATTTTTTGGAAATTTGGGCATCAAGATATGATTTCTAAATAAAATTCAACATTAAATTCAAATAGATCCAGTAATTAAAATACCCCAGAAAAACGGAAATCCGCAAAAAATTGCGTTTAAAATAGCAATTAAAAACGAATACATACCGTCAAAAATCGAGTATTTTACTTGTTTTTGAATTCGGTGCAGATCGGCAAACATAGTCCGATCTGAATCATATTTGAGTCGGCCCGGCCAAACTTAACGCATTTTTACTTGTATCAAAATGTTTTTTTTTTGTTTTTCGATTTAAATACATACAATACAACGTGCGTTGTATTGTATTGTATGTATTTAAATCGTGATAATTGCGGAAACGCCTCTATGATATAATTACCACATTAACCACGCCCGATAACCCTTGTATTTTTGTATAATGACAGACTTTTTCTGTGAAAATTACACAACTTCCGTGGTACACATGATTCTGTACATCTGGTGGAATTTGTATTGATGGCTTCGAACGCTAGACAACGGTTCTCGTTATTGCTCCGTGTGCCCAGGTTCGAGTCCCGGCCGGGCTCCGCAAAATTTTTGCATTTTCAAGTTTTTTGCCTGTTAGGGCGAGGATCATTAAATTTTGCAACTTTTGTTTTTTTCTCTTTCGAGACGAGCTCAATGGCCGGAGATTTTTTTTTTGCTGTAGAAAAGCTTTTTAATGCTTACGTGCTTAAGAACGACTGCCATGGCTAGATTGGCTCAGGATGGATTAGGACTCTGAAAAAAGAGTTGGCCGAAAATTTACCAAAAATAACCAAAACTTTAAAATTAAGATGATATCCTTAAATATAATTTCTTATTTACTAACGGACATTTTGAATGCTGATTAATTATTAATTTGCTGCATAAATGACTGCAAATGCAAATTTGCCCATGAACATTCCATTAAGGAACAGGGGCAAACTTCTCACATATCAGTGAGTGCAGTCCGATTCAATTTTAAGCTGAATGATAGGGGACCTCCTTTTTTTGCCGAGTCCGAACGGCGTGCCGCTGAGCGACACCTCTTTGGGGAGAAGTTTTTACATGGCAAAGTATCTTACAAATGTCGCGAGCATTAGGAGGGGATAAAAATTTTCTGATGTACCTGCCAGAGTTCGAACCCAGGCATTCAGTGTCGTAGGCGAACATAGTAACCTCTATGCTACGGTGGCCTTCATAGATGACTATCCAATTATTATTTCTTGAAAAA
Source organism: Stomoxys calcitrans (assembly GCF_963082655.1). Taxonomy (NCBI): domain Eukaryota; kingdom Metazoa; phylum Arthropoda; class Insecta; order Diptera; family Muscidae; genus Stomoxys; species Stomoxys calcitrans. The sequence goes on from NC_081553.1 coordinate 140,015,946, forward strand.
TTCTTTGTTTAAACAAAGCAACTTGCAAGAGTGGTAAGTTCGGCCGGGCCGAATCTTATATACCCTCCACCATGGATCGCATTTGTCAAGCTCTTGCCACTGGATTCCTTTTTAGGCAAACAAAGGATAAAATAATTGCTATGTTATTGGAACAATATCAAGTTATAGTTCATTTCGGACCATAATTGAAATGAATATTGGAGACCATAGCAGAGGTCATTGTGTAAAATCTCAGCCAAATCTAGTAAGAATTGCGCACTTTGGGGGCTGAAGAAGTAAAATAGGGAGATCGGTTTGTAGGGGAGCTGCATTAGGCTATGAGCCGATTTATGCCACTTTCGACACGTACGTGTTAAAGGTCATAAGAGAAGTCGTTGTACAAAATTTCAGCTAAAACGGATAATAATTGCGCCTTCTAGTGGCTCAAGAAGTCAAGACCCCAGATCGGTTTATATGGAAGCTATAACAGGTTATAGACCGATTTGAACTATTCTTACCACAGTTGTTATAACCAAACACATCTTGCAAAATTTCAGCCAACTCGGATAATAATTGCGTCCTCTAGAGGCTCAAGATGTCAAAACCCCAGATTGGTTTATATGGCAGCTATATCATGTTATGGACCGATTTGAACCATTCTTAATACAGTTGTTGGAAGTCATAAAAAAACACGTTTTGCAATATTTGAGGCACTTCGGTTAGGAATTGCTCCCAGTAGAGGCTCAAGAAGTCTAGACCCCAGATCGGTTTATATGGCATCTATCTCAGGTTATGGACCGATTTTAACCATACCCAGCACGATTGTTGGAAGTCACAATAAAACACCTCATGCAAAAGTTCAGCCAAATCGGATAATAATTGCGTCCTCTAGTGGCTCAAGAAGTCAAAACCCCAGATCGGTTTATATGGCATCTATATCAGGTTATGGACCGATTTTAACCATAACCAGCACGATTGTTGGAAGTCACAATAAAACACCTCATGCAAAAGTTCAGCCAAATCGGATAATAATTGCGTACTCTAGTGGCTCAAGAAGTCAAGATCCCAGATCGGTTTATATGGCAGATTTATCAAAACGTGGACCGATATAGCCCATTTACAATCCCAACCGACCTACACTAATAAGAAGTATTTGTGCAAAATTTCAAGCGGCTAGCTTTACTCCTTCGAAAGTTAGCGTGCTTTCGACAGACAGACAGACGGACGGACGGACATGGCTAGTTCGACTTATAATGTATTGACGATCAAGAATATATATACTTTATGGGTTCTTAGACGAATATTTCGAGCAGTTACAAACTGAATGACGAAATTAGTATACCCCCATCCTATGGTGGAAGGTAGAACAAGTAAAAGCGTGCTAAGTTCGGCCGGGCCGAATCTTATATACCCTCCACCATGGATCGCATTTGTCGAGTTCTTTTCCCGGCATCTCTTCTTAGACAAAACAAGTAAAAGCGTGCTAAGTTCGGCCGGGCCGAATCTTATATACCCTCCACAATGGTCGCATTTGCCTAGTTCTTTTCCCGGCATCTCTTCTTAGGCAAAACAGGGTATAAAAAAAGATTTGCTCTGCTATTAGAGCGATATCAAGATATGGTCCGGTTTGGACCACAATTAAATTAGTTGGAGACCTGTGTAAAATGTCAGCCAATTCTAATAAGAATTGCGCCATTTGGGGGCTCAAGAAGTAAAATAGAGAGATCGATTTATATGGGAGCTGTATCGGGCTATATACCGATTCAGACCATAATAAACACATATGTTGATGGTCATGAGAGAATCCGTCGTACTAAATATCAGGCAACTCGGATAATAATTGCGACCTCTACAGGCTCAAGAAGTCAAGATCTCAGATCCCATACTTGCCACAGTTGTTGGATATCATAACAAAACACGTCGTGGCAAAATTCATTCAAATCGGATAAGAATTGCGCCCTCTAGAGGCTCAAGCAGTCAAGACCCAAGATCGGTTTATATAACAGCTATATAAAGTTATGAACCGATTTCAACCATACTTGGCACAGTTGTTGGATATCATAACAAAACACGTCGTGCAAAATTTCAGCCAAATCGGATAAGAATTGCGCCCTCTAGAGGCTCAAGAAGTCAAGACCCAAGATCGGTTTATATGACAGCTATATCAGGTTATGAACCGATTTGAACCATACTTGGCACAGTTGTTGGATATGATAACAAAATACTACGTACAAAATTTCATTCCAATCGGATAAGAATTGCGCACTCTAGAGGCTTTAGAATCAAGACCCAAGATCGGCTTATATGTCAGCTATATGAAAACATGGACCGATATGGCCCATTTACAATACCAACCGACCTACACTAATAAGAAGTATTTGTGCAAAATTTCAAGCGGCTAGCTTTACTCCTTCGGAAGTTAGCGTGCTTTCGACAGACAGACGGACGGACAGGCAGACGGACATGGGTAGATCGACATAAAATGTCGCGACGATCAAGAATATATATACTTTATGGGGTCTCAGACGAATATTTCGAGTAGTTACAAACAGAATGACGAAATTAGTATACCCTCCATCCTATTTTTCGAACCATGACTTGATCTTTTTATACCCTCCACCATAGGATGGGTGGTATACTAATGTCGTCATTCTGTTTGTAACTACTTATTGATCGTCGCGACATTTTATGTCGATCTAGCCATGTCCGTCCGTCCGTCTGTCCGTCCGTCCGTCTGTCCGTCCGTCCGTCTGTCTGTCGAAAGCACGCTAACTTCCGAAGGAGTAAAGCTAGCCGATTGAAATTTTGCACAAATACTTCTTATTAGTGTAGGTCGGTTGGTATTGTAAATTGGCCATATCGGTCCATGTTTTGATATAGCTGCCGTATAAACCGATCTTGGGTCTTCTAGCCTCTAGAGTGCGCAATTCTTATCCGATTGGGATGAAATTTTGCACGACGTGTTTTGCTATGATATCCAACAACTGTGCCTAGTATGGTTCACATCGGTCCATAACCTGATATAGCTGCCATATAAACCGATCTTGGGTCTTGACTTCTTGAGCCTCTACAGTGCGCAATTCTTATCCGATTGGGATGAAATTTTGCACGACGTGTTTTGCTATGATATCCAATAACTGTGCCAAGTATGGTTCACATCGGTCTATAACCTGATATAGCTGCCATAAAAACCGATCTTGGGTCTTGACTTCTTGGGCCTCTAGAGAGCGCAATTCTTATCCGATTTGCCTGAAATTTTGTACAACGGATCCTCTCATGACCATCAACATACGTGTTTATTAGGGTCAGAATCGGTCTTGGCCCGATACAGCTCCCATATATTTTACTTTTTGAGGCCCCAACATATAATTTAATTGTGGTCTAAACCGGATCATATCTTGATATCGCTCTAATAGCAGAGCAAATCTTTTCTTATATCATTTTTTGCCTAAGAGGAGATGCCGGGAAAAGAACTGACAAATGCGCTCCATGGTGGAGGGTATATAAGATTCGGCCCGGCCGAACTTAGCACGCTTTTACTTGTTATGTTATGAATTTGAGCTCACCAGGACTAGGGAAACTTATTCATATAGAGACTTTGCCCGTCTCGACCACGATTTTTTGCTTTCGCGTGCTGTGCTCATCAACTGGGATCTGATATTTCGTATGGAAACTATCGATGAACAAACTGACTTTCTATAGAGGAATATCCGTGACCTACAGGAACTTACGGCTCCACTCAAGACTAGAGAAGTGTCCTCCAGATCGAAACCGTGGTTCTCCCGGGATATTCGTTCGGCTATTCACGTGAGGAATATGTCGCATCGCAGGTGGAGACGTTTCAGGACGCCTGAGTTACATGATGCCTTTCGCTCAGTAAGAGACCATGTCAATATGTTGATTAAGATAGCGAAGAAAGACTTCTATTACAGACGCTTTACTTCTGCAATAGGCTCCAAGAGAACGTGGAAGGTTATTCGAGACATAGGAATTGGGAAAGATACTAATAGATGTCCAACAAACTTGGACATCAATGGGCTTAACGATGCCTTTGTTAATGTCCCACAGATCCCAATTTCTATGACTTGAATATCTCCCCCTCCCTCGATGACGACTCTGGTTTTGGCTTCAGCTGTATTGGTCCCACCGATGTCCTTGAGTGCGTCGAAACTGTAAAGTCTAACGCTGTCGGATCTGATGGCATTGATCCTAGATTTGTAAGACTCTTGCTCCCCCTCATTATTCCTCATGTAACCTATGTTTTCAATAGGATTTTGACCACGAGTTACTTTCCATTAGCGTGGAAACATGCCAAAGTCATTCCATTGCCTAAAAATTCCAAGGAATATAACCCAATTGCGATTCTTTGTTACTTGTCAAAGGTCTTTGAGAAATTGGTGTATTTGCAAATGTCATCTTTTGTCAACGAGAACTCTTTGTTATATGTGAGACAGTCCGGGTTTCGACCTAACCACAGCTGTGTAACTCCATTGGCAGAGGTCACTGAGAGGATCATGGTCAATTTGGAGAATGACAAGATAAATTTCCTTGTTCTTCTTGACCATTCTAAGGCATTGGACACTGTGGATCATTCCTTGTTATGTGATAAGATGAGACATCTTTACAATTTTTCTTCTACGTCCGTTCGTCTTATTTTGTCGTACCTGTCACACCGCACTCAGTCCGTCAGTTATATGTCTTCTCTATCGGCACCTCTGCTTGTTTTAAAAGGTGTTCCTCAGGGATCAATTCTGGGTCCTCTTCTCTTTTCATTGTACAGTAACGACTTGGCGGGTCAATTGTCTTACTGTGAGGTACATATGTACGCTGACGATGTACAAATATATATCGGCAGTCCGTGGGATGAGATTGCTGAAAACATACGTCTGCTTAATCATGATCTGTCAAGAGTCAGCACGTGGGCGAAAGCCAATGGCCTGTGTCTTTATCAGAAACAGGCTGTCTCGTTTTACATGTGATGTCGGTATATTCATTAACGACTCTAGATTGGAAATCGTTCCTCATGCCAATAACTTGGGCGTTGTTATTAACAGCACTCTGACTTGGAGTAATCATATCGACTCTGTCGTTGGTCAGGGATATTCAAAATTGCGTGCTCTCTGGGCCACTCAGTCGGTTACTCCGTTGAGGGTTAGGTCTCTCTTGGCAAAGACTTATCTTGTTCCTGGCATTCTCTACGGCTGTGTGTTGTTTGCTAATTGCGACTCGGTAGGTAGACGTAAGCTACATCTTTTCGTTATATATTTGGCTTGAGACGCCGCGATTCCATCTTTGAATACTCTTTATCCCTGTATGGCGTCTCCTTACAGCACTTATTGTACCTGAGATCGTTTACTTTCCTGCATAAACTGATCTACACGCAGGCACCACAATATCTGTATGGATTTATTGATTTCGCCAGATCTACTAGAGGTAAAAAAATCATTCCCAAAATGTATCGGAGGCTTGTTTCTGAATGGCATATGTTCATATTCGCTGTACGTCTCTGGAATTCACTTCCTAACGATCTGCAATTACTCAGTAACTCGGCAACATTTAAAACCAGACTTTGGAAACAATTTACTGCATTAAGTTGATGAATGTTAAGACTCATTTATATATTTATTTTTATTCTTCTATACTTACCTTAATTTCTAAGTCTATTAATTCCTCTTTAATTGATAAATTCACTTTTATTTTTTTTTTTTTTTTTTTCTTTTAAATTCAAATCTACAAAGCCACAAATGTAAGTTTTTTCCGTTAGTAAGTTATTCATTCAAAATCTGTGATGTATTGTATAGTTATAGATTCTTAGTTTTAAGTGTTCACTATGTACAATTGTTGGAGATATTACCCGCACTTTAATTATAAGAATATTATATTCTTGTTGTGCGGGTGTAAATAAATAAATTACAAATTACATTGTTTAGGGCTTATTAGCCTACAATATTAGATAATAATCGTTAATATCAAGATATCTTTCACCAAGGGGAATGTTTCCTTATAAAGTGGGAAAATTGATAATTTTTAAGTTAACTTTGCTAATCTTTGGCTCGAATCTTTAGGATTAGGACAAACATTTTTTAAGGTACATTTTTAATATACATTGTCAATGTACAGGAGTAAAATGGTTCCATGGGCCACTACAACAATTCTTTAATTGCAAGGTTCTGCACTTAATGAGCTCTACAGTAATCGGACACTATTATCTACATGTCTGGTCCCGGTTATTCAGAGTACAACGCAAAGCCCATATAAGACACTTTATTCTCAAGGCAGTGGTTGCAGCAATTTTCCTGGTCAAAACACTCAGAGGAATTAGATAGTGTCGTCCACAGTGCAGCTATAATGTACAAAGAGATCATCCCGAATTAAATAGAAGGCCGATTTTTGAATGGGGTTCCTACGAACAACATTTATTATTATTGGTCTTAAAACAGCATAGGTCAGAGTTGCCTTTTACCTCCTTTCCAAAATGTTGGATTTGAAATTCATTTTCCTGCATTTCCATTACCGGAAGTATTCTGAATGTCTGATACATATTTCCATTTTAGACTGATTTACGCCTTGTTGTGCGGGTGTAAATAAATAAATTACAAATTACATTGTTTAGGGCTTATTAGCCTACAATATTAGATAATAATCGTTAATATCAAGATATCTTTCACCAAGGGGAATGTTTCCTTATAAAGTGGGAAAATTGATAATTTTTAAGTTAACTTTGCTAATCTTTGGCTCGAATCTTTAGGATTAGGACAAACATTTTTTAAGGTACATTTTTAATATACATTGTCAATGTACAGGAGTAAAATGGTTCCATGGGCCACTACAACAATTCTTTAATTGCAAGGTTCTGCACTTAATGAGCTCTACAGTAATCGGACACTATTATCTACATGTCTGGTCCCGGTTATTCAGAGTACAACGCAAAGCCCATATAAGACACTTTATTCTCAAGGCAGTGGTTGCAGCAATTTTCCTGGTCAAAACACTCAGAGGAATTAGATAGTGTCGTCCACAGTGCAGCTATAATGTACAAAGAGATCATCCCGAATTAAATAGAAGGCCGATTTTTGAATGGGGTTCCTACGAACAACATTTATTATTATTGGTCTTAAAACAGCATAGGTCAGAGTTGCCTTTTACCTCCTTTCCAAAATGTTGGATTTGAAATTCATTTTCCTGCATTTCCATTACCGGAAGTATTCTGAATGTCTGATACATATTTCCATTTTAGACTGATTTACGCCTTGAACAATTTCGCCACTAATCGAGTGCCAAGAAACTTCTGTTTAACAACACCAGCCAGGATATTAGCTATATGCGACAATTTGCACACCGCTTTTTCCAGAGACAATGGCTTCATTCCAAAGAAGTGGAGACAGTACACCTAATTGAGGAGTTTATAATGGGCCAATAACTAATTATTCTGCCAAATTTGGTTCATATCGGTTCAGATATAGATATAGCTCCCAAATACATCTTTCATCCGATATGGACTTTTAAGGCTGGAGAAGCAACAATTAAGGCCCGATCTTTACAACATTTTGCGTGATGACGTAATTGACGTCAGCAAAGTTAGAGCAAGTTAGACCTTTAAAATTCTGTACAGATTTTTATAATGGGCCTAGAACTAAATCTGCCAAGTTTGGTTCATATCAGTTCGGATGTAGATATAGCTCCCATATATATCTTTCATCCGAGATGGACTTTTAAGGCTGGAGAAGCCACAGTTAAGGCCCGGTATTTACAATACAACGGCTTCTCTCATGACCTTCAACATACGTGTATAATATGGTCTGAATTGATCAATAGCTTGATACAGCTCCCATATAAACCTATCTCCCGATTTTGCTTCTTGAGCCCCTACAAGGCGCAATTCTTATCCGAATAAACTGAAATATTACACAATGACTTCTACAGTGTTCAGCATTCATTTATGGTCCGAGTCGGACAATAACTTGATACAACTCCAATAGCCCAACAGTTCTTATTCAATATTCGTTGTTTGCCTAAAAAGAGATACCGCGCATAGAACTCGACAAATGCGATCAATGGTGGAGGGTATATAAGATTCGGTCCGGCCGAACTTAGCACGCTCTTACTTGTTATTACTTGTTATTCTGTCTTATTTTACATACCTATAGAAAGGTTTTCCATTTAAAAACAATAAATGAAATATTTATATTTACTGTTGGGCTCTTATAATACTTTCACAATTTATTTATGTTGAATGTCAGAAAAAGATGCATAAGAAAATATGTCACCTTTGACAGCTCTATTACTGTTGTGAAGTGTTACCAGATTGACTTATTTTTTTATTTTTTTTTTTGTGTTTCAGAGTGTTGATAATAGAATTCCGTAATTATTTTGTTAAAATTCTTCATATGAAAAATTGACTTTTTGCCTCAAAAATGTGTTACTGGCCCCATAGTGTAGTGGTGACAGGCTTCGCTTTAAACTATGACCTGGCGCAACGATTCGTGCCGGACAAGTGGCGCACGGTGATGATTGCACCCACATGTGGATCTGCGTTAACACTTCGTTGCATTAAAAATACATTAAATGTCCATCTTACACATTGGTCCCATCGAATACAAGTGTGCACGTGTTCGAAGAGGACAGGATTATATTCATTTATATTTCATAGCAACGGAATGCATGGGTATAAATAGCTTTTAGCCTGGTTGCATTAACTTGGAAATGTATGAGACATTTTGCGACTGTTGGCAACATGAGCAGATGCAATCCAGACGCATGGTTAGCATTTCCTCTGATGACGCCGAACGTGTAGTTTGAATACTGGCGAAACATCAGTATGAATATCAGTAGTGGTTATGCCTTTACTAATACAGGCGAAATTGGTCATAGCTCAGTGGTAAGAGATCACTGCGCTTTCTAAAATAATCAACAAAATGATAAATATGAACGTCCACCACGCAATGATACCGATCAATGATAAGGGGTCTCCTATTTATTGCCGAGTGGCTTTGGTGAAGTGTCCGCTTTTAGGCGGCCTGGTAACCTCTACGCCATGGTTGCCTCCAACCTTAGCTATTATACATTGTACACAATTTATATTGAGGTTATCAGTAGAGATGCTTTCTCGGATAACCAGTGCGGGAGGTGTGGGTTTAATTCCCACCTGAGGCTGCGATCTGTCTAGTCTGCTAAAAGACTGCCACTCAAACTTATCCTACCAGTACAGATTCCGAAATAATTCGAAATGCCACATATAATTTAATCATTCACGAAGAAAATTTTCAATTATCAGAACGATTTTTTCCACCTCGCGGGTGTAAATCCAAACCGATCCACTTTCGAATAAATGAAAAGTGAGGATTTTCTTTAATTACATCTGCCCATTGTTACGTCCTCTTGGCAAGAAAAACGGGAACGCTTCGATGCAATAAGACAATAAATTCCCTCCCTGCGATTGTCCTCTTTCATGCTCATTATACCCGCACATGACAGTGGGCTGTATCCATCGCTGGGAATGTAGCAGCTCCCGTTTACTTTGTGGCACACACAATTATTTGTACGTGCATTTAAAATGCATTACTGTTTCAATTCTTTCCCTGATTGCCCGCTGTAAACTGAATTAATGCAGTTGCGTTGTTAAAGGAACATGCAGCCAGCCAGTCAGCAAGCCAGTTATGTCCCAACACTCAGCCATAGATTCATAATCAACATCGACAAGTGAGAGTCCATTAGTGCAAAATGTGGAACATCATCGACCACAGCCGGCAGTGCCTCAGAACATCGGCTGTTGATAATTTACCATTAAACCTATTAACGATATCTCTGATTAAGTCACATGCATATGGCCATGCAGAGCATTTACATCCCTTCTTAGTTACATATGTATACCAGGGTGATGACTTTTTTACTTTTTTCTTAAGAATTCTTTCTTGTTGCGCAAATGAATGAACTTTTTGCCTATCAATGACTAAAATAACGGCTATCGTATTTAAATATTAAAAACGGTCAAGCACAAATCACTTTGAAATAATATAATCAAAATCTGTTTTGTCACGAAAAGCCAAATAACCTATGAACAAAATGATATATTGGTCGTAAAAATCAGTTTACATACATACATACATACATTTTAAGATCTACCTTTTCAAATCCGTCACCAATAATTACCAACAATAACAATAATTCTTATCGAGATACTTCCTTTGAACCATTTGAAAAAATTACAATTAAAGAAGTATGGAATGCAGTGCAACAATTAAAAAACAAAAAGTCTGGAGGATTCGATCTTATAAAAGGAGATGTCTTAAAACAATTACCTTACCATGGCTTTGTTAGATTAACGACTATTATGAATGCTGTTTTAACACATAAATACATACCAACCTGTTGGAAAGTTGCCGAAATAGTGATGATACAAAAGCAAGGGAAAAATCCGCATGACCCCAAATCATACAGACCAATATCTCTTCTTCCGGTAATTGGAAAACTTTTCGAAAAGCTTTTCTGCAAAAGGCTGGAGTCAATTGTCTCGACAAGGCATATAATACCCAATCACCAATTTGGATTCCGAAAGAAGCACTCTACTATTGAACAGGTTCACAGAGTTACCGATACCATTGAAAAGGCATTCGAAAATAAGAAGGTTTGTTCAGCTGTATTTTTAGATATCTCTCAAGCGTTTGACGGCGTCTGGCATAATGGACTTATAAACAAACTCAGAATGCTGCTTCCTGAAAATTATAGCGATATCCTCACATCGTATCTGAGAGATCGATACTACAGGGTACGGTACGAAAATGAATATTCCGAACTGCACCCCATACTCTCAGGAGTCCCACAGGGCAGTATCCTAGGCCCTATTTTATATCTTATCTATACTTATGATATGCCTCTAAACGAAAACTGTTTCATAGGAACTTTTGCTGATGATACGGTCTTGATGTCTTCAGGTTCAAGCTCAAAAGAATCAATAACTTGCTTGCAATCTGCCTTAAACAATATATCTAATTGGACCAAAGAGTGGGGACTAAAACTAAATAGTAATAAATCAGTTCACGTGGATTTTTCCAAGGTACACACTAGAAATACACCATTATACTTAAACTCTGAGCAAATACCAGTAGCAAACTCCGCAAAGTACTTAGGATTTACCCTAGATTCAAAGTTAACATGGAAAGATCATATTAATAAAAAGAGGGATGAGCTAGATATAAAATACCGTAACTTAAGCTGGCTAATTGGAAGAAACTCAGTCTTATCAACGGACAACAAACTTCTGATCTACAAACAGACGCTAAAACCTCTGTGGCAATATGGCATACAACTTTGGGGATGTGCTTCAAACAGTAATATAGAAAAAATACAAAGGTTCCAAAATAAAGCAATGAGATCAGCTGTCAATGCACCATGGTTTGTCCGAAATAGTGACTTACATCGAGATCTTAAAATGAAAACTGTAAAAGAGGAAATCTCTAACCATGCTCAGAAACATGCAATGCGGCTCCAGCAACATACTAACCCTGAGGCCCTAAAGCTGCTCGATTATTCTAATCAATTCAGAAGACTGCAACGATTCAAACCCCATGATTTGTTAACACGCTTCACAGGATAGAAGATAGATAGCATATTACGTAATAGAAATAAATTATCTTAATTCAAATATTTTGTATTAGGTTAATCTAATTACCCAATTATTTTTTAGTACGTCTGCATCAAAACTACTAGTTAGTCACTTTGTAATTAGAGACTAGTTGTAGTATTACTTTAAGCATGATACCTATTCAATAAATTTGCTTAAAAAAAAAAAAAAAAAAAAAAAAAAAAAAAAAAAAAAGTTTACATACATATTAACATTTCAGTAAATGTACCTCATTGGAATCATTATCTTTGAAAAACCTGTTGGCGACTTTTCTGTGGGGAATATCTGGCTATTATCAAAGAAAATTAGTCAGAAACAAAAGGTTACGTCATTCTTATGACTGTGGTAGGAAACTAATAAACTCTGATAAATTTATGCTGGGTTGCCTTTTGGGTTTTTATATTACACCCACTCCGTTTACATTCAATTTAAGGAGGTAAAGGAAAGTGCATTTTTATTGAAGTGTGTTTTTCCGTTTGCTACCTGGTGAGGATGATTTTGTAACAGAAACCACATTAATGAGGGGTCATTAATTTAGGAGATTTGAAAAATTTGCAACGTAAATACCCATTAGCAAAATATTAAAAAATGCGTAGTATAAATAGGTGTTCATTGATCGGTTTTGTGTTAGTAAACAAGTTCAGACATTCAAGTTATTGACAATAAAACATGTCATTGAAGAACAGCTCTTTTAACACGGAGCACCATCAAGAATATGTAACGTGGCAATTGTCAAAGGACCAGTAAGTGAACGGGAAAACCAGGTCATTGAAGGCTTCAAATTTTTTAAGTCCACTAACAAAGAACGGCGAGTGAGGATCGATCTAAATACTATAGAGCTGAAGTCTCTATGAATAAGGCAAAGCATTTAACTTGTCGCATAAATCTGATCAAGGCATTTGTGCAAAAATAACAAAACTTCTGAAAGACAACGAGCGCTACGGTAAAAAACAAAACTTTGATTTATTGAAGGAATTGTTTTACATAACCAAGGTAAAAGGCGAGTGAATGTGCAAAGATGATGAGAACTTCTACAAACTACAAGTTGTGACCAAAGGCTGCGTTGGCTATTCCAGCGGAAAAATCTGCTGGTGCCAATACAATCTACCCATGCAAGCGAATGAGGGCAACGGAAGTGATCGTTTCCACATTTTTCAACTCAACGTTACTTGATTGTTCGAAAACAGCACGGATTCATTCGACAACAGTACAGATAATCCCTTGGAGGATTTCAATGCAACATCAAGGAGATAAAGGAAGCATAAACCAACAGGCATTGCAAAACGCCTTGTTACAAGCTCAAAGCTGTTATACTAACAAGTAGCAACGGTCTGCCACCAGCTTTTCGCTGTGGGCATTGAAATCCTAACCCCATGTCGGTGTCATGAATCCATAAGTCTATATAAAAGGAAGGAATACTTGGTAAGCATGCTTTATCTGGAGAAGTGGAGCATGCACTTTGAGAGCGTTGAATATCAGGCCGTGGTCCTCAATGAATGAATCCGAAGAAATTAAGTTGACTGCGCTCAAATTAAAAGATGGGAAAGCTCAAACAATCGAAAAAGGACTCCAGAATGTGTTAGATTAAATCAACCGTGGAATTAAATTTTTTCGTTATTTTTTTTATTGAATTCAAATATAAACATATTAAGTACTATAATAAACAAAAAAGATAAAGTAAGGTAGAATAATTGAATGCTTATTAGAGAGAACTCTATAATATTTATTTGTGTAGGTAATTCTTATTTATTGTATTTGGGGACTAATCCAATAGCATAAAATAATTCAAGAAGAAATTGAAAGCAATGAAAACGCAACAAAAAGACATTTCAATGGCCAGTATAAAAAGTCAATGCCTTAAAAAAAAGGGAAAATGCTTAGTTCGTAATCCTTCAGCTATGCAGACGGGCCGAAAGAGTCTTGCATATGGCATATGACTGGGCTAGACTCAGAGGTCTCAATGTTAACTTAGAGAAGACTGAAATATGCCTGTTCACGAGGAAGACGAAGGTAGGCCAATTTAATACACCACGTCTCCTCAATAAGACGATTTCGATATCAGACAAGGTCAAATACTTAGGTGTGATCTTGGACAGGAAACTGAATTGGAAGTGTCACACTCGGCTTGCAGATGTCAGGCACTATGTAGACGGGCCGTAGGTTCGAAATGGCCTGAATTCGATGATAGTCCACTGGCTCTACAGGAGCGAGATTAGACCAATACTTACTTACGCCTCAGTAATTTGGTGGACTGTTAAGGAGAAAAAGTTCAACGCAAGGACCATACAACAGGTTCAGAAAACATGATATATTGGAATAGGCGGAGCGATGAGGACCATGCCAACTTGGGCACTGACTCCCAGATGTTGGCCACTAGGCTCGAAATGGTGCCTGAATCCAAGGATAGTCCACTGGCTCTACAGGAGCGTAATTAGATCAATACTTACTTACGCCTCAGTAGTTTGGTGGACTGCTATGGAGAAAAAGTTCAACATAAGGACCATACAACAGGTTCAGAAAACATGTTGTCTTGGCATAGGCGGAGCAAGGAGGACGATGCCCTCTAGGGCACTGGAGACTATTCTAGATATCCGACCCATTGACATACAGATTAAGTGTGAGGCAGCCACTACGGCTGTGAGGCTTAAGGCGATGGGAGAATTTATTGAGGATCGGAGCAGCTCAGACCATCGGTATAATCGTGGCGACGATAGGAAACCTGAAAGGAGCGGAAAATGTTTCCCATCCGATACCTTGAAGTCGAGTGTGAGGCACTGTTGCTAGAGGGCAGAGTGGACCTGGGGGTCTACAATGAGAATCCATGGACTGAGATCTGTTTTCTACTGACTGACCATAATACGGGGCTACAGGCGGAGATTCGAGCGATCACGGAATTTCGTGAGGCGGTGTGGTGCTATCGCGAGGACGACGAGTGTGAAAATATTTACGGACAGTAAAATTGATAAAGAGCAGATGATTTGGCGGTGAAGGCAAGAAGACTGTCGTCAATAATCTTGGTTAACCCGAAGCCTTTCGGGTCGACGCAGTCCGAGTTTAGGGCGTGGGCGATGAACGGCATGCAACCTTGTGGAACAGCGAAACGGTAGGTAGGATGGCGAAAGTCCTATGGGAGGATCCAGATAGTGAGAAGACGAGGTTAGTACTGAAAGGAAATAAGAAGGAGGTCAATTATAGGATAAAGGACTACGAGCTCATTTATGTAAAATCGGTGCGGCAAGTAATGGCATATGGGGAAGATGATGAGATATTGGAGCATTTCTTTTGCCATTGCCCGGCGTTCGCTACTAACCGATACCGGCACTTAGTTGGGGTAACAATACCATAACTTAGGGGAGTGTCATGGAAGACAATGAAGGATTTTGTAAGTAACTGGGAATTCGCAACTTTGATTTTCTTTTTCGAGGATAGTTTTTAGTTTTCAGAGCGCACAATAAGCCGATTACTGGCTTAGGTGTATGTCTATATTGGCATGGGCCAGATTAATATCTGCACCCTCTTTTCATTTATTATAAATTTTTTTGTTGACGCAGTTAGTATATGCCTCTATATTAAAGGATTTTTACATTTTCCCTTCTGCACATATGGTATAAAATTTGGATGCCGTCATCATTTTGAACCGTGGGATTTAATTGTGATGATAGTTGTACAAAAGTCATCACCTTAATGTATACATTAATACCTAGATTAACGTCGTTTCGATTTACGTCGTCAAAAAAATGTTTCCTACTAATATCAATTTACGTCGTCATACGATTTACGTCGTCTCAGTAGTTTCAAAGCAAACCCGTTCGATGTGCCAATGACAATTTTGATTGCTGCTCTTTGATTTGATTTGGGAATTGTGAAATGAGTTGAGCGAGTTACCCAACACATCGGAAAATTCGTACGGCATGCCATCAAACGGTACAGAAGGGAAACGCAGAAGGACGGACATAGCTAGGCTGTACTGTACATTTTATCACAGCCACAGTAGTGGTGTAGGAAACTATTCATATTTTAACCATAAATGCAATGTAAAATAAATTCATGCTATACACTTGGAGCAAAGCTAGAGGACAGAGTGGGTCTGGGGCTCTACATTGAAAATCCAAGGAGTGAGGTCTGCTTTCGACTGCTTGGTCATACTACGATCTGGAAGTCAGAGACCCGGGAGATCATAGAATTCGTGCGATGGTGTGGTGTTAACGCGAAGCCTTTCGGGTCGGCGCAGTCAGAGTTAAGGGCGTGGGCGACGAACGTACATGTTACGTTGTGGAACAGCGAAACGGTCGGTAGGTCGGCGAACATACTATGGGGAGATCTGGATCTTCAAAAGATGAAACTATTAATAAAAGGTAGTAAGCAGGAGCTCAGTATAGCTTTCGTTATCATAACGGGACACATAAGACTACGAGCACACTTATGCAAAATCGGTGCGGCATTTCTTTTATCATTGCCCGGCTTTCGCGGCTAACAGACACCGGCTCTTAGGTGATGACACAATACCAGACATGAACCAACTTGAGGGGTTGGTTTTAAAAACAATTACGAATTTTGTAAGTAGCTCGGAATTCCTAACTTAGATTTCCTTTTTCGAGGTTACTTACCTCTATGTAGAGCGCACAACAAGTCGATTACTGGCTTAGGTGCAGCATAGCGGCATGTGGCGGATTAACATCCCCACCCTCTTATCAACCTAACATAATTCAATTTTTTTTTGTCAAATCAATGTTTTCAATTGAAATATCATATTGGACCTGGTAACACTTGGTGTCGCCTAGGCTAGAAACTTATATTTATACCCCTCTATACATACTTTATAGGATCGGAATTGGATATTTCGATTTGTTACTAACGGAATGACAAAATGAATA
The DNA here is from genome assembly GCF_963082655.1 of Stomoxys calcitrans. Classification (NCBI taxonomy): domain Eukaryota; kingdom Metazoa; phylum Arthropoda; class Insecta; order Diptera; family Muscidae; genus Stomoxys; species Stomoxys calcitrans. Next base: position 140,032,419 of record NC_081553.1, read on the forward strand.
TACTTCCATCATACTGTGGCGGGTACAAAAAATTCAATTAAAAATCATCTATGAAATAAAATTTGAATAAAAACAAGTAAAAGCGTGCTAAGTTCGGCCGGGCCGAATCTTATATACACTCCACCATCGATCGCATTTGTCGAGTTCTTTTCCCGGCATCTCTTCTTAGGCAAAAAAGGATATAAGAAAAGAGTTGCTCTGCTATTAAAACGATATCAAGATATGGTCCGGTTCGGACCACAATTATATTATATGTTGGAGACCTGTGTAAAATTTCAGCCAATTCGTATAAGAATTGCGCCCATTGGGGCTCACGAAGTAAAATAGAGAGAACGATCTATATGGGATCTGTATCAGGATATAGACCGATTCAGACCATAATAAACACGTTTGTTGATGGTCATGAGAGAATCCGTCTTACAAAATTTCGGGCAATTCGGATAATAAATGCGACTTCTAGAGGCTCAAGAAGTCAAGATCCCAGATCGGTTTATATGACAGCTATATCAGGTTATGAACCGATTTGAACCTTATTTGACACAGTTGTTGAAAGTAAAAATAAAATACGTCATGCAAAATTTCAGCCAAATCGGATAGGAATTGCGCCCTCTAGAAGCTGAAGAAGTCAAATCCCCAGATCTGTTTATATGAGAGCTATATCAGGTTATGGACCGATTTCAACATACTTGGCACAGTTGTTGGATATTATAACGAAATACTTCGTGCAAAAATTCATTCAAATCGGATAAGAATTGTGCCATCTAGAGGCTCAAGAAGTCAAGACCCAAGATCGGTTTATATGGCAGCTATATATCATAACAAAACACGTTGTGCAAAATTTCATTCTGATCGGATAAGAATTGCGCACGCTAGAGGCTCAAGAATTCAAGACCCAAGATCGGTTTATATGGCAGCTATATCAGGTTATGGTCCGATTTGAACCATACTTGGCACAGTTGTTGGATATCATAGCAAAACACGTCGTGCAAAATTTCATTCCAATCGAATAAGAATTGCGCAATCTAGAGGCTCAAGAAATCAAGACCCAAGATCGGTTTATATGGCAGCTATATCAGGTTATGGACCGATTTACACCATACTTGGCACAGTTGTTGGATATCATAGCAAAACACGTCGTGCAAAATTTCATTCCAATCGGATAAGAATTGCGCACTCTAGAGGCTCAAGAAGTCAAGACCCAAGATCGGTTTATATGGCAGCTATATCAAAACATGCACCGATATGGCCCATTTACAATACCAACCGACCTACACTTATAAGAAGTATTTGTGCAAAATTTCAAGAGGCTAGCTTTACTCCTTCGAAAGTTAGCGTGCTTTCGACAGACAGACGGACGGACGGACGGAAGGACGGACGGACGGACGGACGGACAGACGGACGGACATGGCTAGATCGACATAAAATGTCACGACGATCAAGAATATATATACTTTATTAGGTCTCAGACGAATATTTTGAGTAGTTACAAACAGAATGACGAAATTAGTATACCCCCCATCCTATGGTGGAGGGTATAAAAGAACGATGTGTGTAAGCACACAAAAAATATTATCCCTAATACGATAAAAATAAGTATGTATGTAAATTGAATTTTTTTCCATCTTGCTTTATAACGTAAAAGTGTTGAAATTCAAACTTTGTGATAATTATTTTTTATCCTATTTCATCTGCATTATAATACTTATTATACACATTTGTATTTGTTTCTTTTGCATGAACATATTCCATATTTGTGTTTGTATGTCAATTGAATCTAAAAAGAAACTAAAATATGGATTTCCTCATACGAATATTAAAAATAGGATTAATATAGGCCTTTGGTATTTGGCGCTGGCGACTAACAATCATATTTAACTATCTGAAGCTCGTCTGGAATAAAATTTTTCACTCGAAATTTGTAATCTAGTTTTCAATAGGCAAATATAATGTACCTGTATGTGAGCGCATCTGCAAAATTTGCTCCCATATAAACTTCAAGCACGCAATTTCTATTCGATTTGGCTGAAATTTTGCACAATGTCCTCTGCTATGACTTTTAAAATCCTTGAAAGCTATGGAATACGTAAATCGGTATGTAACCAAAAATAGCTTCCATATCAACTTGTAAACCTAAATAGAGCGTTAACCTTAAGCACGATTTTTATACTGAAATATGTTTTGAATTAGCACTGATTTCTATCGTTTTAATAATGATTAGTATTTTCTGGTATTATTAATACTTTAGTATTACCCTCCACCGTTTTTAAGACCTCGAAATATGAACCCATTAGGTATATATATTTTTGAACGTCATGACATTTTAAGTTGGTCTAGCCATTATCGTTTGTCTGTCCGCCTGTCAAAAGCACGCTAACTTTAGAAGGAGCAAAGCTAGGCGCACAACTACTTCTTATTAGTGTTGGTCTGTAGGTATTATAAATGAGTCAAATCGGTCTATGTTTTGATATATATGACATATAAACCGATCATGACTTCCAACAACTGTGCTATGTATGGTCTAAATCAATCTATAACCTGATATAGCCGCCATATATACCAATCTCCCAATTTGACACTCCGAGCCACTAAAGGGCGCAATTTTTATTCGATTTGCCTGCAATTTTGGAGGTGGTATTTTCTATGACTTCTAACAGCTATGACAAGTACGGTGCATATCAGTCAATAACTTGATATAGCTCATCTACAGTTGAATCTCGATTATCCGGCTCGCTCGGTACCGAGCTGAGAACGGAAAATCGAAAACACGTTTAATTGAGTTTTTTTTCTTAAATTTCATTATATATGTGCTTTTATTGATTTCTGGTTATACCATAGAGAGTTTCTATGATTGTAATATAAATTGGTGTTTAGGAATGTCCTTAAAAAATATATATCCGAATATTTAAAGTTCTTATGCAATGTATTTTTTTGCGTGTGTATTCTTAATATTCATTCCCATCACCATAGGATGGGGGTATAGTATTCTAGTCATTCCGTAGGTAACACTTCGAAATATTGGTCTAAGACCCCATAAAGCATACATTTTCTTAATCATCTCGACGTCCTGTGTAGACCTAGCGATGTCCGTCCGTCTGTCGAAATCACGACAGCGGTCGAACGCGTAAAGCTAGCAGTTTGAATTATTTCACAGATACTTAATATTGATACAAGTCCTTGGGTATTGCAAATGGGGTATATCGGTTTAGATTTAGCTCCCACATAAACCTATCTCCCGATTTGACTTCCTAAGCCCTTACGAGCCGCAATTTTTGTCCAGTGTGGCTGAAATTTTGCGTGTAGTGTTCCGTTATAACTTCCAACAACTGTGCTTAGTACGGTCGAAATCGGTCTATAACCTGATATATCTCCCGTAAAACCCGATCTCCCGACTTGAATTCTTGGGCCCCTGGAAACCGCAATTATTGTCTGATTTATCTGACATTTTGCATGTAGTGTTTTAGTATGACTTCCAACATCTGTGTCAAGTACGGTCCAAATACGTCTATAACGTGATATAGTCTAAAACGTTATATATATTCTTATATATATAAAATCAATTTGTGTTTGTTTGTTTGTGTGTTCCTTATAGACTCAGAAACGGCTGAACCGATGGAGCGGACCCTCCCCCTTACCCTCATTTTCAGAAACGACAGATCTCGGAGATGGGTGGTGCGATTTAAGCCAAATTTCGTGTGCTCTCTATAGTAACCTACAAACAAAAATTTGGTATCCAAATTTCGTATGGGGTTCCAAGGGAGGGGGGGGGGGGGCACCCCAAAATCTACCAAATATAAATAAACACCAATCACGACAATATGGGACTCAAATGAAAGTTATTTAAGATTAGAAAACGTATCTGATGTCCAATTGCCGGAGCAAGAGTTTGGTGGACCACCCCAACCCCCAAAACACCCCATAATCGGACATTATTTCCGACCAAATTTACGACCATAGCAATATGGGGCTCAAATGAAAGTCTTTGGAAGTGAAGCACGAATCTGATATCAATGTTCGGGAAGAGTGTCTATGGGGCCACTTTGACTACCATAACACCACCCAAATAAGAAGTATTTGCTGACCATTGCAATAAGAGACTCAAATAAGAGTTATTTTAGAGTAGAACACGAATCTGATAAATATTTACAAAGTCAAGTCACTGAGTGTCCGCCCCACCCGACAAACCGGTCATGTTGGCCGACTATGGAAAAATGGAGCTCAAATGAAGGGTATTTGGGGACCAACTGTCTAGGGGACGTTCCACCACCATAACAATCCCCAAATAGGACGTATTTGCTCACCAAGACAATTTGGGTCTTCAAGACAGTGTAGCTCGATGTTTATAGCTTTAGGGCCCATACCCCAAAACGGACATATTTGCTGGCCTTTTCAACAAGAGGTTTAAGTGAATGGTATTTGAGATTTGAAAAAGAATTTGATATCTAATTTTAAGGCCAATAGCAATATGGGGTTCAAATATATGAGAATAGAGCACGTTGCTGATATATTTTCAGGGCAAAGCGATTGGGGGAGCACCCCACACCCCAAAAACACCCCTAAATCGGGCATATTTACCAACCATGCCAATGTGAGGCTTAAATAAAAGGAATTGGAGGTAGAGCAAGAATTGATACCCACTTTTGGGACCAATTTTCTGGGGGTCTACCCCTTTACCAAATTACCCCACAAACAACAATTTTTTACTGATCATCGCAATATTGGGCTCAAATATGTGTAATTTGGGAGTAGAATACGAATTTGATATCAAGTGTAGGACCATGTATTTAAGGCATCACCCCTTCCCCAAAACACCTCCCAAAGGGTAAAAATTTTTCGACCATGCTAATATATATGGCTCAAATGAGAGGTATTTAAGATTATATAACTCTTCAGATATCATTGCCATCATATATCCAGAAGCAAAAGCACCTTGCACTCCTTATCAAAGCAAATAATTTGAAGAGGCATATTTGAAAATTATATTCTTCTTTTGTATTAAATTCCGTAATGTTTGTTTGCCTGCATCATATATTTTTATAACAAACCATCGGAGATGTGTATTTATTGTGATAGTTATTCAATTCTAATCTTTATTTTGTAGTTGGCGCCTTTTTCGAACATCAACATCTTGACTGGATAACTTTCAATTACAGACTGAATGTAATTTATTACTCATCTGTAACTTAAAATGAAAAGGGGAATCCCAGAATTTTACATCAAAAAATATGAGTGGTGCTTGGATAAAAGAGGAAAGCACGAGGTGCAACTGTATATTTGAAAAAGTCATTAAAAACACTTGACAAATGCGATCCATGGTGGAGGGAATATAAAATTCAGCCCGGCCGAACTTAGAACGCATTTAATTGTTATACCCTCCAGCATAGGATGGGGGGTATACTAATTTCGTCATTCTGTTTGTAACTACTCGAAATATTCGTCTGAGACCCCATAAAGTATATATATTCTTGATCGTCGCGACATTTTATGTCGATCTAGCCATGTCCGTCCGTCCGTCTGTCCGTCCGTCTGTCCGTCCGTCCGTCTGTCTGTCGAAAGCACGCTAACTTCCGAAGGAGTAAAGCTAGCCGCTTGAAATTTTGCACAAATACTTCTTATTAGTGTAGGTCGGTTGGTATTGTAAATGGGCCATATCGGTCCATGTTTTGATATAGCTGCCATATAAACCGTTCTTGGGTCTTGACTTCTTGAGCCTCTAGAGTGCGCAATTCTTATCCGATTGGGATGAAATTTTGCACGACGTGTTTTGCTATGATATCCAATAACTGTGCCTAGTATGGTTCACATCGGTCCATAACCTGATATAGCTGCCATAAAAACCGATCTTGGGTCTTGACTTCTTGGGCCTCTAGAGAGCGCAATTCTTATCCGATTTGCCTGAAATTTTGTACAACGGATCCTCTCATGACCATCAACATACGTGTTTATTTGGGTCAGAATCGGTCTTGGTCCGATACAGCTCCCATATATTTTACTTTTTGAGGCCCCAACATATAATTTAACTGTGGTCTAAACCGGATCATATCTTGATATCGCTCTAATAGCAGAGCAAATCTTTTCTTATATCATTTTTTGCCTAAGAGGAGATGCCGGGAAAAGAACTGACAAATGCGCTCCATGGTGGAGGGTATATAAGATTCGGCCCGGCCGAACTTAGCACGCTTTTACTTGTTTTTGTAATAGAGTATTTCGGTACGGTAGAAACCCAGTTTAAAGGATTTTTTAATCCTTAATGTTAATGTAGTAATAATGCCGAAGATCTATATACCTAAAAAATAAAAAATTGTAGTTAATGGAAAGGCGAATATTTACAAACATTTCCAGAAAGGCAGAACCTTTCCCATTTTTATACCCTCCACCATAAGATGGGGGGTATACTAATTTCGTCATTCTGTTTGTAACTACTCGAACTATTCGTCTGAGACCCCATAAATTATATATATTCTTAATCGTCGAGACGTTTTACGTCGATCTAGCCATGTCCGTCCGTCTGTTCGTCCGTGTCTTTCGAAAGCACGCTAACTTCCGAAGGAGTAAAGCTAGCCGCTTGAAATTTTGCACAAATACTTCTTATTAGTGTAGGTCGGTTGGTATTGTAAATGGGCCACACCGGTCCATGTTTCGATATAGCTGCCATATAAACCGACCTTGGGTCTTGACTTCTTGAGCCTCTAGAGTGCGCAATTCTTATCCGATTTGAATGCATTTTTGCACGAAGTGTTTTCTTATGATATCCAACAACTGTGCCAAGTGTGGTTCAAATCGGTTCATAACCTGATATAGTTGCCATATAAACCGATCTTGGGTCTTGACTTCTTGAGCCTCTAGAAGTCGCAATTATTATCCGATTTGCCTGAAATTTTGTACTTCGGATCCTCTCATGACCATCAACATACGTGTTTATTATGATCTGAATCCGTCTATAGCCCGATACAGCTCCCATATAAATCGATCTCTCTATTATACTTCTTGAGCCCCCAAAGGGCGCAATTTTTATTCGAATTGGCTGACATTTTACACAGGTCTCCAACATATAATTTAATTGTGGTGCTAACCGCACCATATCTTGATATCGCTCTAACAACAGAGCAAATCTTTTCTTATATCATTTTTTGCCTAAGAAGAGATGCCGGGAAAAGAACTAGGCAAATGCGACCATTGTGGAGGGTATATAAGATTGGGCCCGGCCGAACTTAGCACGCTTTTACTTGTTTAGGTTAAATACCGATATTAAACCCCGGTACACGAGTTTTCTTGCAATTTCTAGAAATTTAATTTTGTTCACTGTTAAACTTTAACTGTTTCGCGTAGTTAACTATTTCTGTGCCTTTAATTGCATCCTCAACTAAGACATAACAAATCTTTAAATCTTCTGCTTGATTATTGTATCTTCGCTTTTTAAATTCGTTGATTCTTTTTCTCCAATATTTTTTGACATTTATGTACATGCAATTTCTGATATCGGTTAAAACCGTATGCAATTTTTAAGATTTCTTCTTTTCACACACGTTCACCTTGAAGGCACTTTTAATTATGTGAAATAAAGTCCCTGGATTCTTGGCAATCGCCCCTGTGGTCACTCTTATTTGCATAAAAGAAATGGCGAAATAAGTAAATAATAAAAAGAAAAGTAAAACAACGGCTGGTATCTTTTTTAACGGTTTCTTGGAAAGGACAATTCAGATTTATTGGACAGCTCGGTATGTGTTAATTTATTCACTGAAATTTATGACACTCCCATAATGTGTGAATTTAAGCACTACATTTCAAAATTTATGACTCACCACATATATACGCACATACACTCACACACAAGAACAAACAAGGAGGAATAATTATAAGTGGTTTACGTCGTGTATGGCTTTACTCTTCACATAAAGTCTTGTCTTTGACTTGTTCAGCATAATTAATACGTGTGTATGTCGGCCGAAGTTATAAATATTATGACAGTTAATAATTCGTCTGGAATCTATAAAAGGACAGGGCTTTCAAAAATATATACAATTTGGCTGTGTTGAATTCCAGTCAGCACTTGCAATTGGATAAATTGTTTATCATACAATGCTTGTATTTAAGTTTGTGGCCTAGATCAATAAAGTGTTGTCGATTGCAATCTGACATTTCCATTAGAAAGTTTGACGTTTCCAGCATAAAGGTAGTCAGAAGGTTGAATTGACTTTAAAAAATTATTGATACAAAATTTGCACCTTTTTTCACAATTTTCATCACGAAAAAGTGCTTTCAATTTTTGTATGGTCATGAAGCACCACCCTATATCACCGTGAGAACTGGTTAATATGTTCAGTCGTGGACGACGCTCGCTCAAAGTCGAAGTCCGTCAAAAGAAGTCAACAAATGGCAGTTGTACCAGGTAACGTGCGTGAGCTTATTACGCAAGATCGTCATGAGACATACCGTGAGATAGGGGCATCCTTGGGCATTTCTTCACCCACATACATTCGATATTGCAAGAACACCTTGACGCAGAAAAGGTTTGTTCTCGTAGGATTCCGGGACACAATCAATCAATCTCCAAATAAAAGGCTCGTGTCGATTAGTGCAAAGAAATGTTGAAGATATATGATCTCGGTGCTTCAAAATATGTTTACAAGATCGTTTGAGCCCGAAATAAAACAACAATCGTCTTCGGAGTCGACCAAATCCACGAAAGTTGTTCGTAGAAGAACACCTCAAAGCAAATGGTCGCTTGTTTGTTCGGCGAAAGTGATCATATGGTGACTGTTTCGCTTGAGCAATGAACTACGGTCAATTCTGATGGCACACCAAAATTGAAACGAACAAAAGAAGGTGAATCATTGTTTACTACGACAATGAGAACTATGACACATCGGCACAAACTTAACCTTTTTATACCCTCCACCATAGGATGGGTGTATACTAATTTCGTCATTCTGTTTGTAACTACTCGAAATATTCGTCTGAGACCCCATTAAGTATATATATTCTTGACCGTCGTGACATTTTATGTCGATCTAGCCATGTCCGTCCGTCTGTCCGTCCGCCCGTCTGTCCGTCCGTCCGTCTGTCCGTCTGTCGAAGCGCGCTTACTCCGAAGGAGTAAAGCTAGCCGCTTGAAATTTTGCTCAATACTTCTTATTAGTGTAGGTCGGTTGGTATTGTAAATGGGCCATATCGTCCATGTTTTGATATAGCTGCCATACAAACCGATCTTGGGTCTTGACTTCTGGAGCCTCTAGAGAGCGCAATTCTAATCCGGATTGGAATGAAATTTAGCACAAAGTGGTTTGCTATGACTTCAACAACTGTTCTAAATTAGGTTCAAATCGGTCAATAACCTGATATAGCTGCCATATAACCCGATCTTGGGTCTTGACTTCTTAAGCCTCTAGAGGGAGCAATTCTATCCGATTTGAATGAAATTGTGCACGAAATATTTTGTTATGATATCCAATAACTGTGCCGAGTATGATTTAAATCGGTTCATATCCTGATATAGCAGTCATATAAACCGATCTGGGACTTGAACTCTTGAGCTTCTAAAGAGCGCAATTCCTATCCGATTTGTTGAAACTTCCAATAAATGTGCCAAGTATGTTCAAATCGGACCATAGCCTGATATAGCTGTTATATAAACCGATCTGGGATCTTGACGTCTTGAGACACTAGAGGACACAATCTTATCCGATTTGGCTGAATTTTGCATGAGGTGATTGGTTATGATTTCAACAACTGTGCAAAGTACGTGTGAAATCGATGTATATCCTGATATAGCTGTCATATAAACCGATCTGGGATCTTGACTTCTTGAGACTTTAGAGGGCGCAATTATTATCCGATTTGCCTGAAATTGTACGACGGATGGTCTCATGACCATCAACATACGTGAATCGGTCTATAGCCTGATACAGCTGCCATATAAATCGATCTCTCTATTTTACTTCTTGAGCCCCCAAAGGGCGCAATTCTTATTCGAAATGGCTGACATTTCACACAGGTCTCTGCAATAAATTATATGCATATTGTGGTCCAAACCCGGACCATATCTTGATAACGCTCTAATGGCAGAGGCAAATATTTCTTTTATCCTATTTTTTGCCTAAGAAGAGATGCCTGGAAAGAACTTAGCACGCTTTACTTGTTTTAACATATGTGAATGCATTTGTGTGGATGTATTGCCTTAATTTAGTATACAAAATAAATGATCGGACTACAACAATATGTGTGCTATTTGGGTCGTAATATTTACGAATTGTGTGTTTCTTTGAAAGTATGCATATTTTATGATATATTAACAAATTTGTTGATATTATCGAAAGTTAGAGTGCTTTCGACAGACAAACGGACGGACATGGCTAGATCGACATAAATGTCACGACGATCAGGAATATATATACAATACTTTTTGGGTCTCAGATGAATATTTCGAGTAGTTACAAACAGAATGACGAAATTAGTATCCTACTCATCCTACGGTGGAGGGTATAAAAATAGATCCATTTCTTGAGAAAAATATTTTTTGTTGAAGGCCAAACGGTCTAAGCCACTTGAAGGCTCGATATACAATTTTTTAAGTTATAAAAAATGGACCGCGATATAGGGTCTGTTTTTTAGCATTATACATAATCAAGTCAGGTGTATGGGTAAGATAAACATGACCAAGTTGGACTTGTTGTTATCGTTATCGTGGAATATCAGTCGATGAGGCGTGCTTTGCACTGTAAATGCAAATTTGGACATGAACATTTCATTAAAGAACAGAGGCAAACTTCTCACATATCAATGAGTACCGTTCGATTCAAGTTTAGGTTCAATGATAAGGGGCCACTTTTTTAAAGACGAGTCCGGACGGCACACTATGGGCAAAATGGCCAATTTAGCGCTTCTGCAACAATAACAAGTAAAAAGGCGTTAAGGTCGGCCGGGCCGAACTTTGGATACCCACCATCTCGGGTATATATGTAAACCACCTTTCATCAAAATTCGGTGAAAATTTCATACCTTATACTCATATACCTCATACCGATCTGAACTATATACGACACGGATGTCGAAAAGCCGAACATAAGTCACTGTGTAAAATTTCAGTGAAATCGGATTAGAAATGCGCCTTTTATGGGGCCAAGACTTTAAATCGAGATATCGGTCTACATGGCAGCTATATGCAAATCTGGACCGATATGGACAAAATTAAAGAAGAACGTCGAAGAGCCTAACAAAACTTACTGTGTCAAATTTCAGCGACATCGGACAATAAATGCGTCTTTTATGGCCCCAAAACCTAAAACCTAGATATCGGTCTATATGGCAGCTATATCAAATCTGGACCGATTTGTGCGATATTGCAGAAGTATGTCAAGGGGCTTAATTTAACTCACTTTTCCAAATTTCGGCGACATCGGACAATAAATGAGCATTTTATGGGCCCAGAACCATAAATCAAGAAATCGGTCTATATGGCAGCTATATCTAAATCTGAACCGATCTGGTCCAAATTGAAGAAATATGTCAAAGGGCCTAACACAACTCACTGTCCCAAATTTCATCAAAATTGGATAATAAATGTGGCTTATTATCCGGAGCTTTTATGGGCCTTAGACCCTAAATCGGAGTATCGGTCTATATGGCAGCTATATCCAAATCTAAACCGATATGAGCCAAATTGACGAAGGATGTCGAAGGGCCTAACACAACTCACTGTCCCAAATTTTAGCGAAATGGGATAATAAATGTGGCTTTTATGGGCCTAAGACCCTAAATCGGCGGATCGGTCTATATGGGGGCTATATCAAGATATAGTCCGATATAGCTCATCTTCAAACTTAACCTGCTAATGGACAAAAAAAGAATCTGTGCAAAATTTCAGCTCAATATCTCTATTTTTAAAGAATGTAGCGTGATTTCAACAGACAGACGGACGGACATGTCTAGATCGTCTTAGATTTTTACGCTGATCAAGAATATATATACTTTATAGGGTCGGAAATGGATATTTCGATGTCTTGCAAACGGAATGACAAAATGAATATACCCCCATCCTTCGGTGGTGGGTATAAAAACGACAAAAAAAAAATTTAAATTTTTTTTGTAGTTTTCGTTTTTTTGTGAAAGAAAATTTTTATACCCTCCACCATAAGATGGGGGTATACTAATTTCGTCATTCTGTTTGTAGCTACTCGAAATATTCGTCTGAGACCCCATAAAGTATATATATTCTTGATCGTCGTGACATTTTATGTCGATCTAGCCATGTCAGTCCGTCTGTCCGTCCGTCCGTCCGTCCGTCTGTCTGTCGAAAGCACGCTAACTTCCGAAGGAGTAAAGCTAGCCGCTTGAAATTTAGCACAAATACTTCTTATTAGTGTAGGTCGGTTGGTATTGGTATGCACCACGTGTTTCGTTATGATATCCAATAACTATGCCAAGTATGGTTCAAATCGGTCCATAACCTGATATAGCTGCCATCTTGACCCTTTAGAGGGCACAATTCTTATCCGATTTGAATGAATTTTTGCATGACGTATTTTATTTTTACTTTCAACAACTGTGTCAAATAAGGTTCAAATCGGTTCATAACCTGATATAGCTGCCATATAAACCGATCTTGGGTCTTGACTTCTTGAGCCTCTAGAGTGCGCAATTCTTATCCGATTTGAATGGAATTTTGCACGACGTGTTTTGTTATGATATCAAACAATTGTGCCAAGTATGGCTCAAATCGGTTCATAATCTGGTATAGCTGTCATATAAACCGATCTGGGGTTTTGATTTCTTGAGCCTCTAGAGGGCGCACTTAACGTCCGATTTAACTGAATTTTTGCACCGATTTTTTGTAGTGTTTTGCATTAATTTCAACAACTGTGCTAAGTATGGTTCAAATCGGTTCATAATCTGGTATAGCTGTCATATAAACCGATCTTGGATCTTGACTTCTTGAGCCAATTGAGCGCGCAATTCTCATCCGATTTGGCTGAAATTTTGCATGAGGTATTTTGTTATGGCTTCCAATAACTGAGCTAAGTATGGCGTAAATCGATATAGAACCTGATATAGCTGCCATATAAATCGATCTGGGATCTTGACTTCTTGAACCTCTAGAGGGCGCAATTCTCATCCGATTTGCCTGAAATTTTGTACAAGGGCTTCTCCCATGACCTTCAACATACGTGTCTAGTATGGTCTGAATCGATCAATAGCTTGATACAGCTCTTATATAAACCTATCTCCCGATTTTGCTTCTTGCCCCTACAAGCCGCAATTCTTATCCGAATGAACTGAAATATTACACAATGACTTCTACAATGTCAATCAGCATTCATTTATGGTCCGAATCGGACTATAACTTGATATAGCTCCAATAGGATAACAGTTCTTATTCAATATTCTATGTTTCTCTAAAAAGAGATACCGCTCATAGAACTCGACAAATGCGATCAATGGTGGAGGGTATATAAGATTCGGCCCGGCCGAATTTAGCACGCTCTTACTTGTTTATATTTTGAAAGTTATTTTTTTATACATAAAAGGGTAGGATGGGGCTATACAAATCTAGTCATTCCGTTTGCAACACATCGAAATATTGATCTACGACCCTACAATGTGCATATTTTCTTGATCGTCTTGATATTCTATGTCGATCAAGCCATGTTCTTACGTCTATCCGTTTGACTGCCAAAGTCACGACTGAGGTCGAACGAATAAAGCTAGCCACATAAAAACTTTGCAAATATACTTCTTATTGCTGTAGGTCACTGGTGATTGCAAAGGGACCATAACGGACGGACATGGCTTGATCCCCCATCCTATGGTGGAGGGTATAAAAACAAGTAAAAGCGGGCAGGGCCGAATCTTATATGTCCTCCACCATGGATCGCATTTGTCAAGTTCTTTTCCCGTGTATCTCTTTTTAGGCCAACAAAGGACAAAAGAAAATAATTGCTATGCTATTGGACCTATATCAAGTTATAGTCCGATTCGGATTGAATGTTGGGGGCCATAGTATTAGAAGTCATTGTGAAAATTTTCAGCTAATTCGAATAAGAATTACGTGATTTAGGGGCTGCAGAAGTAAAATAGGGAGATGGGTTTATATGGGAGCTGCATCAGGCTACAAATTGATTCAGACCATATTTGACACGTATGGTAAAGGTCATACGTGTCGAATATGGTAAAGAGAAGCCATTGTACATAACTTCAACCAAGTCGGATAAGAATTGTACCCTCTAGAGGCTCAAGAAATCAAGATCCCAGATCGGTTTATATGGCAGCTATATCAGGTTATAGACCGATTTGAACCATATTTAGTACTGTTGTTAGAAGTTACAATGAAATACGTCGTTCAAAATTTCAGCCAAATCAGATAAGAATTGCGCCCTCTAGTGGCACTAGAATGCAAGATTCAAGATCGGTTATGTTGTTGAAAACTATATTTAAACACCTCACGCAAAATTTCAGCTAAATCAAAAAGAATTGCGGCCTCTAGCGGCTTAAAAATCATGATCCAAGATCGGTTTACTTTTCAGCTATATGAAAACATTGACCGATATGGCCCATTTATAATCTCAACCGACCTACACTAATAAGAAGTATTTATGCTAAATTTCAAGCCGCTAGCCTTACTCCTTCGAAAGTTAGCGTGCTTTCGACAGATAGACGGACGAACAGACGGACAGAGATTACTAGATCGACTGAAAATGTCATGCAATCAAGAATATATATAAAAGTTATGGGGCGAAAACTTGGAGGAATTAAATACAGTATGACGAAATTAGAAACAGAAAAACCCCGAGCTTTCATTAAAAAACAGCGTAATAAAAAATAAACCAGCGAACATTTCAGGGAAATTTTTCTGAGAGAAATTGTGATATTGTTGTAAGAAACAAGTAAAAGCGTGCTAAGTTCGGCGGGGCCGAATCTTATATACCCTCCACCATGGAGCGCATTTGTCAGTTCTTTTCCCGGCATCTCCTCTTAGGCAAAAAATGATATAAGAAAAGATTTGCTCTGCTATTAGAGCGATATCAAGATATGATCCGGTTTAGACCACAATTAAATTATATGTTGGGGCCTCAAAAAGTAAAATATATGGGAGCTGTATCGGGCCAAGACCGATTCCGACCCTAATAAACACGTATGTTGATGGTCATGAGAGGATCCGTTGTACAAAATTTCAGGCAAATCGGATAAGAATTGCGCTCTCTAGAGGCCCAAGAAGTCAAGACCCAAGATCGGTTTTTATGGCAGCTATATCAGGTTATAGACCGATGTGAACCATACTTGGCACAATTATTGGATATCATAGCAAAACACGTCGTGCAAAATTTCATCCCAATCGGATAAGAATTGCGCACTCTAGAGGCTCAAGAAGTCAAGACTCAAGATCGGTTTATATGGCAGCTATATCAGGTTATGAACCGATATGAGCCATACTTAGCACAGTTGTTGGAAGTGATACTAAAACACTATGTGCAAAATTTCAGTAAAATCAAATAAGAATTGCGCACTCTAGAGGCTCAAGAAGTCAAGACCCAAGATCGGTTTATATGGCAGCTATATCAGGTTATAGACCGATGTGAACCATACTCAACACAGTTGTTAGATATCATAACAAAACACGTCGTGCAAAATTTCATCCCAATCGGATAAGAATTGCGCACTCTAGAGGCTCAAGAAGTCAAGACCCAACATCGGTTTATATGGTAGCTATATCAGGTTATAAACCGATTTGAACCATACTAGGCACAGTTATTGGATATCATAGCGAAACACGTCGTGCAAAATTTCATCCCAATCGGATAAGAATTGCGCACTCTAGAGGCTCAAGAAGTCAAGACCCAAGATCGGTTTATATGGTAGCTATATCAGGTTATGGACCGATTTGAACCATACTAGGCACAGTTATTGGATATCATAGCAAAACACGTCGTGCAAAATTTCATCCCAATCGGATAAGAATTGCGCACTCTAGAGGCTCAAGAAGTCAAGACCCAAGATCGGTTTATATGGTAGCTATATCAGGTTATAAACCGATTTGAACCATACTTGGCACTGTTGTTGGATATAATAAGAAAACACGTGGTGCAAAATTTCATTCCAATCGGATAAGAATTGCGCACTCTAGAGGCTCAAGAAGTCAAGACCCAAGATCGGTTTATATGGCAGCTATATCAGGTTATAAACCGATTTGAACCATACTAGGCACAGTTATTGGATATCATAGCAAAACACGTCGTGCAAAATTTCATCCCAATCGGATAAGAATTGCGCACTCTACAGGCTCAAGAAGTCAAGACCCAAGATCGGTTTATATGGCAGCTATATCAAAACATGGACCGATATGGCCCATTTACAATATCAACCGACCTACACTAATAAGAAGTATTTGTGCAAAATTTCAAGCGGCTAGCTTTACTCCTTCGGAAGTTAGCGTGCTTTCGACAGACAGACGGACGGACGGACGGACAGACGGACGGACGGACGGACGGACGGACGGACGGACGGACGGACGGACAGACGGACGGACATGGCTAGATCGCCATAAAATGTCGCGACGATCAAGAATATATATACTTTATGGGGTCTCAGACGAATATTTCGAGTAGTTACAAACAGAATGACGAAATTAGTATACCCCCCATCCTATGGTGGAGGGTATAAAAATGTTATTGAAGCATATTCTTGAAAGAAACTTTCAATAATTTTTTTCACAAACATGTCATTGAAGTAAAAACAAAAGTTTAAATTTTAACTCAAATTGTGTCTCAAGAAAAAATTTCATTCAAATTTTGTCCTAAAAAATGTAATTAAATTTTTTTTTTCTATTACAACAAACAAAAATTTTGTGAATTAAACTATTCTCGCCCTAACAGGCACAAAAGAAAATGATGATAAATTTGTTGTTTTTTTGGCAAAAACTCTTTGAAATGTTGTCCTTCGAAGAAGCTGCACTGAAATATTGTCTTTAGGAAAATTTAAGAAAAATTTGAATAAAATTTTGTTCTTAAAAATTCCTTTGAAATATTGTCTTAAAAAAATTTCCTTGAAATTTTGTGTTTACAAAATTTTTATGAAAAATTTGTCCTTAAACAAGTAAAAAGGCGTTAAGTACCACATTTCGTCAAATCCGGGGAAAAATGCATACCTTATGACCCCTAGCAGCTATATAGGAATATGTTCCGATTTGGACCAAATACTAATAAATACAAGTCATTGTTCATCTGTCTAAAACAAAATTTTGCTCTTTTTAGTGGCTATATCTAAAAATAAACCGCTCTGAACCATAAACGACACGGACGTCGAAAAGCCTAGCATACGTCACAGTGTCAAATTTTAGTGAAATCGGATTATAAAAGCGCCTTTTATTGGGCCAAGGCTTTTCATCGAGATATCGGTCTGGACCGATTTCGACCAAGTTGCAGATACATGTCGAAGAGCCTAACACAACTCACTGTCCCAAATTTCGGCGAAATCGGACAATAAATGCGCCTTTTATGGCCACAAAACCTTAAATCAAGAGATCGGTCTATATTGCAGCTATATCCTAATCTGGACCGATCTGAGCCAAATTGAAAAATAATATCGAAAGTTTTATCACAACTCACTGTCCCAAATTTCAGCGACATCGGACAATAAATGCGCCTTTTATGGGCTCAAAACCTTAAATCGAGAGATCGGTCTATATGGCAGCTATATCCGAATCTGAACCGATCTGAGCCAAATTGACAAAGGATGTCGAAGGGCCTAAGACAACTCACTGTCCCAAATTTCAGCAAAATCGGACAATAAATCTGGCTTTTATGGGTCTTAGACCCTAAATCGGAGGATCGGTCTATATGGCAGCTATATCCAAAACTGGACCGATCTGGGCCAAACTGGCGAAGGAAGTCGAAGGTCCTAAGACAACTCACTGTCCCAAATGTCAGCAAAATCGGATAATAAATGTGGCTTTTATGGGCCAAAGACCCTAAATCGGACGATCGGTCTATATGGCAGCTATATCCAAAACTGGACCGATCTGGGCCAAACTGGCGAATGATGTCGAAGGGCCTAAGACAACTCACTGTTTAAAATTTCAGCAAAATCGGATAATAAATGTGGCTTTTATGGGCCAAAGACCCTAAATCGGAGGATCGGTCTATATGGCAGCTATATCCAAAACTGGACCGATCTGAGCCAAATTGGCAAAGGATGTCGAAGGGCCTGAGACAACTCACTGTCCCAAATTTCACCAAAATCGGACAATTAATCTGGCTTTTATGGGTCTAAGACCCTAAATCGGAGGATCGGTCTATATGGCAGCTATATCCAAAACTAGACCGATCTGGGCCAAACTGGCGAAGGGTGTCGAAGGGCCTAAGACAACTCACTGTCCGAAATTTCAGCAAAATCGGATAATAAATGTGGCTTTTATTGGCCAAAGACCCTAAATCGGAGGATCGGTCTATATGGCAGCTATATCCAAAACTGGACCGATCTGAGCCAAATTGACGAAGGATGTCGAAGGGCCTAAGTCAACTCACTGTCCGAAATTTCAGCAAAATCGGATAATAAATGTGGCTTTTATGGGCCTAAGACCCTAAATCGGCGGATCGGTCTATATGGGGGCTATATCTAGATATAGTCCGATTTGGCCCATCTTCGAACTTAACCTGCTTATGGACAAAAAAAGAATCTGTGCAAAGTTTCAGCTCAATATCTCAATTTTTGAAGACTGTAGCTTGATTTCAACAGACAGACGGACGGACATGTCTAGATCGTCTTAGATTTTTACGCTGATCAAGAATATATATACTTTATAGGGTCGGAAATGGATATTTCGATGTGTTGCAAACGGAATGACAAAATGAATATACCCCCATCCTTCGGTGGTGGGTATAAAAAGATTTAATTGATAAATTCTTTTGAGGAAATTGCAATAAAATATTTAAAACAAGTAAAAGCGTGCTAAGTTCGGCCGGGCCGAATCTTATATACCCTCCACCATGGATCGCATTTGTCAAGTTCTTTTCCCGGCATCTCTTCTTAGGCAAAAAAGTATATAAGAAAAGAGTTACTCTGCTATTAAAACGATATCAAGATATGGTCCGGTTCGGACCACAATTAAATTATTATTGGAGGCCTGTGTAAAATTTCAGCCAATTCGTTTAAGAATTGCGCCCATTGGGGCTCACGAAGTAAAATAGAGAGAACGATTTATATGGGATCTGTATCGGGCTATAGACCGATTCAGACCATAATAAACACGTTTGTTGATGGTCATGAGAGGATCCATCATACAAAATTTCAGGCATATCGGATAATAATTGCGACCTCTAGGGGTCAAGAAGTCAAGATCCCAGATCGGTTTATATGGCAGCTATATCAGGTTATGAACCGATTTGAACCTTATTTGACCCAGTTGTTGAAAGTAAAAATAAAATACGTCATGCAAAATTTCAGCCAAATCGGATAGGAATTGCGCCCTCTAGAAGCTCAAGAAATCAAATCCCCAGATCTGTTTATATGACAGCTATATCAGTTTATGAACCGATTTGAACCATACTTGGCAAAGTTGTTGGATATCATAACGAAATACTTCGTGCAAAAATTCATTCAAATCGGATAAGAATTGTGCCCTCTAGAGGGTCAAGAAGTCAAGACCCAAGATCGGTTTATATGGCAGCTATATCAGGTTATGGACCGATTTGAACCATACTTGGCACAGTTGTTGGGTATCATAACAAAACACGTCGTGCGAAATTCCATTCCAATCGGATAAGAATTGCGCACTCTAGAGGCTCAAGAAGTCAAGACCCAAGATCGGTTTATATGGCAGCTATATCAGGTTATGGACCGATTTGAACCATACTTGGCACAGTTGTTGGATATTATAACAAAACACGTTGTGCAAAATTTCGTTCCAATCGGATAAGAATTGCGCACTCTACAGGCTCAAGAAGTCAAGACCCAAGATCGGTTTATATGGCAGCTATATCAAAACATGGACCGATATGGCCCATTTGCAATATCGACCGACCTACACTAATAAGAAGTATTTGTGCAAAATTTCAAGCGGCTAGCTTTACTCCTTCGGAAGTTAGCGTGCTTTCGACAGACAGACGGACGGACGGACGGACAGACGGACGGACGGACATGGCTAGATCGCCATAAAATGTCGCGACGATCAAGAATATATATACTTTATGGGGTCTCAGACGAATATTTCGAGTAGTTACAAACAGAATGACGAAATTAGTATACCCCCCATCCTATGGTGGAGGGTATAAAAATGTTATTGAAGCATATTCTTGAAAGAAACTTTCAATAATTTTTTTCACAAACATGTCATTGAAGTAAAAACAAAAGTTTAAATTTTAACTCAAATTGTGTCTCAAGAAAAAATTTCATTCAAATTTTGTCCTAAAAAATGTAATTAAATTTTTTTTTTTTCTATTACAACAAACAAAAATTTTGTGAATTAAACTATTCTCGCCCTAACAGGCACAAAAGAAAATGATGATAAATTTGTTGTTTTTTTGGCAAAAACTCTTTGAAATGTTGTCCTTCGAAGAAGCTGCACTGAAATATTGTCTTTAGGAAAATTTAAGAAAAATTTGAATAAAATTTTGTTCTTAAAAATTCCTTTGAAATATTGTCTTAAAAAAATTTCCTTGAAATTTTGTGTTTACAAAATTTTTATGAAAAATTTGTCCTTAAACAAGTAAAAAGGCGTTAAGTACCACATTTCGTCAAATCCGGGGAAAAATGCATACCTTATGACCCCTAGCATCTATATAGGAATATGTTCCGATTTGGACCAAATACTAATAAATACAAGTCATTGTTCATCTGTCTAAAACAAAATTTTGCTCTTTTTAGTGGCTATATCTAAAAATAAACCGCTCTGAACCATAAACGACACGGACGTCGAAAAGCCTAGCATACGTCACAGTGTCAAATTTTAGTGAAATCGGATTATAAAAGCGCCTTTTATTGGGCCAAGGCTTTTCATCGAGATATCGGTCTGGACCGATTTCGACCAAGTTGCAGATACATGTCGAAGAGCCTAACACAACTCACTGTCCCAAATTTCGGCGAAATCGGACAATAAATGCGCCTTTTATGGCCACAAAACCTTAAATCAAGAGATCGGTCTATATTGCAGCTATATCCTAATCTGGACCGATCTGAGCCAAATTGAAAAATAATATCGAAAGTTTTATCACAACTCACTGTCCCAAATTTCAGCGACATCGGACAATAAATGCGCCTTTTATGGGCTCAAAACCTTAAATCGAGAGATCGGTCTATATGGCAGCTATATCCGAATCTGAACCGATCTGAGCCAAATTGACAAAGGATGTCGAAGGGCCTAAGACAACTCACTGTCCCAAATTTCAGCAAAATCGGACAATAAATCTGGCTTTTATGGGTCTTAGACCCTAAATCGGAGGATCGGTCTATATGGCAGCTATATCCAAAACTGGACCGATCTGGGCCAAACTGGCGAAGGAAGTCGAAGGTCCTAAGACAACTCACTGTCCCAAATGTCAGCAAAATCGGATAATAAATGTGGCTTTTATGGGCCAAAGACCCTAAATCGGACGATCGGTCTATATGGCAGCTATATCCAAAACTGGACCGATCTGGGCCAAACTGGCGAAGGATGTCGAAGGGCCTAAGACAACTCACTGTTTAAAATTTCAGCAAAATCGGATAATAAATGTGGCTTTTATGGGCCAAAGACCCTAAATCGGAGGATCGGTCTATATGGCAGCTATATCCAAAACTGGACCGATCTGAGCCAAATTGGCAAAGAATGTCGAAGGGCCTGAGACAACTCACTGTCCCAAATTTCACCAAAATCGGACAATTAATCTGGCTTTTATGGGTCTAAGACCCTAAATCGGAGGATCGGTCTATATGGCAGCTATATCCAAAACTAGACCGATCTGGGCCAAACTGGCGAAGGGTGTCGAAGGGTCTAATACAACTCACTGTCCGAAATTTCAGCAAAATCGGATAATAAATGTGGCTTTTATTGGCCAAAGACCCTAAATCGGAGGATCGGTCTATATGGCAGCTATATCCAAAACTGGACCGATCTGAGCCAAATTGACGAAGGATGTCGAAGGGCCTAAGTCAACTCACTGTCCGAAATTTCAGCAAAATCGGATAATAAATGTGGCTTTTATGGGCCTAAGACCCTAAATCGGCGGATCGGTCTATATGGGGGCTATATCTAGATATAGTCCGATTTGGCCCATCTTCGAACTTAACCTGCTTATGGACAAAAAAAGAATCTGTGCAAAGTTTCAGCTCAATATCTCAATTTTTGAAGACTGTAGCTTGATTTCAACAGACAGACGGACGGACATGTCTAGATCGTCTTAGATTTTTACGCTGATCAAGAATATATATACTTTATAGGGTCGGAAATGGATATTTCGATGTGTTGCAAACGGAATGACAAAATGAATATACCCCCATCCTTCGGTGGTGGGTATAAAAAGATTTAATTGATAAATTCTTTTGAGGAAATTGCAATAAAATATTTAAAACAAGTAAAAGCGTGCTAAGTTCGGCCGGGCCGAATCTTATATACCCTCCACCATGGATCGCATTTGTCAAGTTCTTTTCCCGGCATCTCTTCTTAGGCAAAAAAGTATATAAGAAAAGAGTTACTCTGCTATTAAAACGATATCAAGATATGGTCCGGTTCGGACCACAATTAAATTATTATTGGAGGCCTGTGTAAAATTTCAGCCAATTCGTTTAAGAATTGCGCCCATTGGGGCTCACGAAGTAAAATAGAGAGAACGATTTATATGGGATCTGTATCGGGCTATAGACCGATTCAGACCATAATAAACACGTTTGTTGATGGTCATGAGAGGATCCATCATACAAAATTTCAGGCATATCGGATAATAATTGCGACCTCTAGGGGTCAAGAAGTCAAGATCCCAGATCGGTTTATATGACAGCTATATCAGGTTATGAACCGATTTGAACCTTATTTGACCCAGTTGTTGAAAGTAAAAATAAAATACGTCATGCAAAATTTCAGCCAAATCGGATAGGAATTGCGCCCTCTAGAAGCTCAAGAAATCAAATCCCCAGATCTGTTTATATGACAGCTATATCAGTTTATGAACCGATTTGAACCATACTTGGCAAAGTTGTTGGATATCATAACGAAATACTTCGTGCAAAAATTCATTCAAATCGGATAAGAATTGTGCCCTCTAGAGGGTCAAGAAGTCAAGACCCAAGATCGGTTTATATGGCAGCTATATCAGGTTATGGACCGATTTGAACCATACTTGGCAAAGTTGTTGGGTATCATAACAAAACACGTCGTGCGAAATTCCATTCCAATCGGATAAGAATTGCGCACTCTAGAGGCTCAAGAAATCAAGACCCAAGATCGGTTTATATAGTAGCTATATCAGGTTATAAACCGATTTGAACCATACTTGGCACTGTTGTTGGATATAATAAGAAAACGCGTGGTGCAAAATTTCATTCCAATCGGATAAGAATTGCGCACTCTAGAGGCTCAAGAAGTCAAGACCCAAGATCGGTTTATATGGCAGCTATATCAGGTTATGGACCGATTTGAACCATACTTGGCACAGTTGTTGGATATAATAACAAAACACGTAGTGCCAAAATTCATTCAAATCGGATAAGAATTGCGCCCTCTAGAGGCTCAAGAAGTCAAGACCCAAGATCGGTTTATATGACAGCTATATCAAAACATGGACCGATATGGCCCATTTACAATACCAACCGACCTACACTAATAAGAAGTATTTGTGCAAAATTTCAAGCGGCTAGCTTTACTCCTTCGGAAGTTATCGTGCTTTCGACAGACAGACGGACGGACGGACAGACGGACGGACATGGCTAGATCGACATAAAATGTCACGACGATCAAGAATATATATACTTTATGGGGTCTCAGACGAATATTTCGAGTAGTTACAAACAGAATGACGAAATTAGTATACCCCCCATCTTATGGTGGAGGGTATAAATAAAATTATTAAAAGTATGTCCTAAAAGATTTATTAAAATCTGTCACTCAGGACAAAAAATGTTTCGTTTTTTAGTGAAAATTTCACCTTTTAGTTTTTTCATACATAAAAGGAAAAGATAGGCTAACTATTTAAAAAGACGACTTTTTGATACCCCACACGACATTTGGTAGGCAGGCTAATTAAGGAGTCATAGAGGCTAAATAATGAGTTTCTAAATGCCCTTAAAGTGCTAATTCAAATATATGGGAGCTATATTTAAATCAGAACCGATTTTTATGAAATTCACCAGTAATGCGGGAGTCATAGAATCCTTGGTGCCAAATTTCGTGAAAATCGTTTAACAAATTACCAAATTCTTGCAAAATTAGTCTAAATCGGATGAACACATACATGGAAGTTACATCCAAATCTGAACCGATTTCTTCCAAATTAGAAAGGCTTCGTCTGTAGGCCAAAAAAGTTGCCTGTACAAAATTCGAAGACAAAGGGATGAAAATTGCGGCCTGTAGACGGAAAGACGGATAGCCTGACAGTCGCTGACTGTCTTGTTGCATTTGATGGTTTCCATATTAAAAACATAAAAACCCTTTTTTTTTCTCCATATTTATAAAATATTATAAAATTTTTTTGTTGTAAATATATTGTGGCTTGGGAAAAAAATGGCAGCGTCAATATGAATGCTCTCAATTATGAATATAAAAAATTTCATCCAAAATGAACAAGGTCAAGCGTAATGGGTTAAAATTTTGTCTTTGAAAATATTTATTGAAAATTGTCTATAGAAAATATGATATTGAAATTTATCGAAATCTTTCTTTAAGAAAAAATAATTTCGAGGATGCCCGGGCTTGAGCAACATTTTGCCTTTATACTATGTTCAGACCAAAGCTGTTTTTAGCAAACAACTTGTTTTTCCTTTATCGTACATTTCGCATAACACCACCCAAATAGGACGTATTTGCTGACCATTGCAATATTGGGCTCAAATTAGAGGTATTTAATAGTATAACACGAATCTGAGATTTATTTCCAGGGCCAAGTCAATGAGTCTAAGGCCATCCCCCAAAACACCCTCCAAACCTGGCATGTTTGCCGACTATGAAAATATAGGGCTCAAATGATAAGTATTTGGGAATAGACCATGAATGTGATTTCAACATTCGGGACCAACTGTCTATGGCACGTCCCACCCTCATAACAACCCCCAAATAGGACGCATTTGCTCACCACGAAAATTTTTTAGGGCCCATACCCCAAACTTTTTCAATAAGGGGTTTAAATGAAAGGTATTTGAGATTAGCAAACGAATATGATATCCAATTTTGAGGCCAATGGCAATATGGGGTTCAAATAAAAGATATTTGAAAGTAGAACACGATACTGATTTATTTTCAGAGCTAAATGTTTGGCGGACCGCCCGTTCCCCGAATCGGACACATTTACCAACCATGTAACTGTGGGACTCAAGTAAAAGGTATTGGGGAGGTACCCACTTTCGGGACCAACTTTCTGGTGTTTTACCCTTCTTCCAAAACACCCACAAATAGCAATTATTCACTGTCCATCGCAATATGGGGCTAAAATAAAGGTATTTGGGAGTAGAATACGAATCTGATATCCAAATGTTGGACCATGTATTTGGGGCACCGGTCCTTACCCAAACCACCCCCAAAATAGTACAAATTTACCGATCATGGCCATATGTATCTCAAATATAAGGCGCTGGAAATTATTTAGAAATCGAATTTAATAACCAATTTTCAGTCAAGTGTTTGGAGACGCCTCATTCCATAAACTTTCCTTAATCCTATGGCAATATGAGATGGGGGCAACCTCACCCCCGAAACGACCACCAAATCGGACATCCCGAGAATAATGGGCTTAAAAAACTCTTTTAAGAGTGGAGTACATCTAACATCCAAACCAAGCACTAAACCGGCATATCGGTCTATATCCAAATATAGTCCGATTTGGATGGGCCAATGCTAAACCAGCGTATGGAAGAAGTACAAGTCTGTGCAAAATTTAAATTCAGTATCTCAATTTTTAAGGACTGTAGCGTGATTACTACTGTCGGACAGACCGACGGACGGACAGACACACCGAACATCGTTAAACCTTTTTAAAATTTTACGACGATCAGAATATTACTCACCGAAAATAGTTTTATTCTTTTTATACCCTCCACCATAAGATGGGGGGTATACTAATTTCGACATTCTGATTGTAACTATTCGAAATATTCGTCTGAGACCCCATAAAGTATACATATTCTTGATCTAGCCATGTCCGTCCGTCTGTCTAGCCATGTCCGTCCGTCTGTTCGTCCGTCCGTCCGTCTGTCTGTCGAAAGCACGCTAACTTCCGAAGGAGTAAAGCTAGCCGCTTGAAATTTTGCACAAATACTTCTTATTAGTGTAGGTCGGTTGGTATTTTAAATGGGCCATATCGGTCCATGTTTTGATATAGCTGCCATATAAACCGATCTTGGGTCTTGACTTCTTGAGCCTCTAGAGTGCGCAATTCTTATCCAATTGGAATGAAATTTTGCACGACGTGTTTTTTTATTATATTCAACAACTGTGTCAATATGGTTCAAATCGGTCCATAACCTGATATAGCTGCCATATAAACCGATCTGGGGTCTTGACTTCTTGAGCCTCTAGAGTGCGCAATTCTTATCCGATTGAAATGAAATTTCGCACGACGTGTTTTGTTATGATATCCAACAACTGTGCCAGGTATGGTTCAAATCGGTCCATAACCTGATATAGCTGTCATATAAACCAATCTTGGGTCTTGACTTCTTGAGCCTCTAGAGGGCGCAATTCTTATCCAATTTGAATGAATTTTGGCACGTAGTATTTTGTTATGATATCCAACAACTGTGTTAAGTATAGTTCAAATCGGTTTATAACCTGATATAGCTGTCATATAAACAGATCTGGGGACTTGACTTCTTAAGCTTTTAGAGGCCGCAATTCCTATCCGTTTTGGCTGAAATTTCGCAAGACGTTTTTTATTGTTACTTTCAACAACTATGTCAAATAAAGTACAAGTCGGTTCACAACCTGATTTAGCTGGCATATAAACCGATCTGGGATCTTGACTTCTTGAGCCTCTAAAGGTCGCAATTATTATCTGAAATTCTGTACAACGTATTCTCTCATGACCATTAACATACGTGTTTATTATGGTCTGAATCGGTCTATAGCCCGATACAGCTCCCATATAAATCTATCTCTATATTTTACTTCTTGACCCCACAAAGAGCGCAATTCTTATTCGAATTGGCTGACATTTTACACAGGTCTCCAACATAAATATAATTTAATTGTGGTCCAAACCGGACCATATCTTAATATCGCTCTAATAGCAGAGCAAATATTTTTTATTATATCCTTTTTTTTGCCTAAGAGGAGATGCCGGGAAAAGAACTCAACAAATGCGATCCATGGTGGAGGGTATATAAGATTCGGCCCGGCCGAACTTAGCACGCTTTTACTTGTTTAAAATATTTCCCAGTAAAATCTATACACTTTAGCAAGCGTTTGCACCAACTGTCAAACCACGTTTGCCACACTGATTGAGGTATCTCCAGAGCAATTGACAAATTGTGTGGAATCCAACGCGAAAAATTTTTTTGACTGTCAAATGTTCATGCAATATTGAATGTATGCTGGTCCCACTAATACTTAAGGTTATCTCAATCTCACGATAGGTCACATGACGATCTTCCAAATATCAGTTGGGTTTTGGTTCGGTTCGTTTGAATTCACCATACCATCGATAACCACTGGTCCTTGGGATGCTTCATCGCCAAAAATTAAATTAAGTTCATCGATACACTGTTGTTGAGTTAGTCACGTCGAAAGTTTTAAAAAAGAATCGCACAAAAAAGTTCACGATTTTATTCTATTTTTTTGGCGAGATTAAATAACACAAATTGCGTATGTCAAAACGCTCTGAGCAGGTATAACCTCAAAAATGTCAAGATTTACGATAGAGCTGTCAGTTGGAAGATTACAACACAATGGTTGGAAATATAGAAGGCAACCCTCGTAACATTTATGTTGGAGTGTAAAAAAGTGCAATTTCCAAAACATCGCAACTAGTGTGAACGGTTTAGATGTTTTTCAAAACGACAAATGCAACACGAGTCAAAATTTCATTGAAATTTTTTGACGCACTCGTTTTGCGCTAAATTTATTCGGTCTTGAAATAATTCATACAATCGGATCATGTCCGGCTGCCATAGTTCTCGTTCTATTATAAATAGAACAATAAAAAACCCTTTTTTAAAGATAGACAGAAATTTTCTTTTAGCTTTGTAATAGCATTTGACGACTCCTACTGACGAGTTTGGGTGGTACCAAATGAAATCGCGATCTAGGAAACCAGTCAAATTCTATTACAAAGCAAAAAAACAAAATTCTGCCTAACCTAAAAAAAGGGTTTTTTGTTGTCCGATTGTATGAGTTTTAAAGATGTTTAAGCAAAAGGTAGTCTAGCAAAATGCATCGAGCAAGCACAACAAATTTTATTAAAATTTTGGCTTTATACAATAAAATAATTTCGAGGTAGGCTGGGCAAAAATGTTTTACTGAAATACAGTCTTTAGAAAAAAATTAATAAAATGTAGTCTTTAAGTGGGGCTCCATGGTTACGTCCCTGGTTGAGGGTATATTAAAATCGGACCGGCCGAACTTAGTACGCTTTTACTTGTTTAATCTTAGGTGTTGCAACCCGAAAAAGTATTTTGGTTTCTGGTATTCCAGTGGGTTATTTGCTTACCTAATTTTTGCTGGGCTATTGTAATTCAATACATAAATGCCTTTTTTGTAGGATACAACCAGCATTTCCGACATGCAAAATGGCGTTTCATCGTGTTTCGATTTGAATTCATAGAAGACTTACTTTTTTTTTTGCTTTTGAATGAACTCCAAATGCTTAAGCAAGTCGCCAGCTAGTTTCCGTCCACACTCAGTGATGTCACATTTGTGTTAAACTAGTGTTGTCCAAATTTGTGTTGAAGTGTTAATGAATTTTTGAATTGTTTTAGTTTTAATTTTATTACGAATTATATTAATTAATGAATTATAATCGTAAATCATTTCGCTCAGTGTACCTATTTAATGTCAATACTCAATTATTTATCAACTAAATTATTTTTCACGGTGTACTTTGTCATTTCAACCACTCTTATTTTTATCTAAGTGTGCGTCCCAGTCGATCCTAAAAGGTATATATCTTCATATTAAATTTTTCCCATTTACCTTAAACGAACTTTTATCCAAGCAAGCAGTGGTTTCCCGCGTGGTCCTCATACTTGTTTTCAACTTGTATTTGAAAGTGATCAAAACAAGTTACCATAGGGCCACCAACAAATATCACAGCCAATGCCAATGATGTACACATTAGCCAGACTCAACGGCTCCACGCTGGCTGGTCAGCCAGCGCCAGCAGCGAACATACGCACTTATGCGAGCGGCTGCAAGAGAGAATATTTTGTTTTGGACTAGCTCTGCCGTGGTGAATTGGAAATGTGTTGCAATGAGTACGAACACATAAAAGGATGGCAAGGACAGGCAAAGGGGATCAGAAGTCAAACGTCGCAGCATATGCAGACAACGGGAAGCAGCAAAAAGTATCGGTGAGTAGAGTGAAAAAGTGACATGGATAGAGTGCGTTTAGTTTCGTGGCTACTCAGCCATGAAACTCCGTGCAACCTCCGATTTTCAGCCGGTTATCAGTGTATTTTCGTGGTCACTGCATCATAAAGATCGAGGCAAGTTCGGTAACGCTATCGCCGGTTAATAGTGTAGTTTCAAGGTCACTGCGCTTCACTTCAGACAGCATCTTTTGTATCACGTCAAACAGTGTACTTTCGAGGTCACTGTATCATAGTTTCGCCGCTGTACCTTCGCTAAACAGTGTACTTTCGCGGTCAGTGCATCGTCAAAGCTTAGTAAATCCGCATTGTTTGTATCCCATCAACAGTGTAATTTCGAGGTCACTGCATCATTGTTTCGCCGCTGTACATGCCTAAACAGTGTACTTTCGTGGTCACTGCGCGGTCAAAGCTTAGTATATCCGCATCGTTTGTTTTCCGTCAACTGCGTACTTTCGAGGTCATTGTATCATAGTTTCGCCGCTGTACCTTTGCTAAACAGTGTACTTTCGTGGTCACTGCACCGTTAAAGCTTAGTAAATCCGCATCGTTTGTATTTCATCAGCAGTGTATTTCGAGATCACTGCGCCATCATTCCGCCGGTGTATCTTGCATCGTAAATTCTACGTTAACCTTTGCCGATTGTCACCGTTAACAGTGTACTTTCGAGGTCCCTGCACCATAGATCCGCCGTTGCGACTTCGCTAAAAAGTGTACTTTCCTGGTCACTTCACTGGAACAGCTTCGTAAGATCCGCGCCGTTTGAACTCCATCAACAGTGTACTTTCGAGAGCACTGCATCGTATATCCGCCGTTGTGCCTTCGAAAAACAGTGGTCACTGCACTGTACAAGCTACGTAGAACCTGATTCTCGCTGATGTGCCATCGTAAACAGTGTACTTTCGTAGTCACTGCACCATAGAGCTTTGTATAACCCACGCCGCATATTCCCCGTCAATAGCGTACCTTCGATATCGCTGCACCGTACGATCGCACTGTGACTCGACGACCGACGTAACCTGACCTCGTCTGCCTCACTGGATAACCCCGACGTTACCCGCAACGCCACTGCCTCGCTTGGAAGTGCTTTTTCAGGTCTCCCCGCAACCAAATCACTTCCCTTTAAGCCCAGCCTAGTCTTAACTCGAAGGTAGAAGTACCGGACCAGGTCTTCAACATCGTCAGCTGGCGCCGCCCAGCCATCGACTTATTCTGACCCTATCTACAGCCCTGAGAGTGCAGTGCCCGACCACCACCGTTTGATCAGTCGAAGCCAATTACCGCCGTGCCAAGTTCCAGCCGTGATCGGAAAATCTTTGGTTGGTCGAGAAGTATCGTTCCAGGGGTTCACCCACACGGCACAGCTGTTGTGCATTCGGAGTACCGTTTCAGGTCTCCACCTATATCAACCAGACACTGCCTGATTTCTCCCGTACTTCCTAATGCTGCTCCAGGCCTCGGCGTTAAGTACTAGCTTTTAGTCACTAATCCTCTTCATAGCCTACACTCAAGTAAACAAGATTGTAAAAAACCTAAATAAACTCCTTGTTCCCTACTCTAGTCTCGGCAAATGTACAATTCTGTGACGGATCCTTCCCCCGCGAGTTATACTCAAGCCCACGAGAGGAAACCTGACGTTACACAATGACAATGCAAATTTTTCTTGGAGTGGAAAAATGCTTCAGAATTTTCGTCTTCTATTTTTCAAATTTTTAGGCTGACCAGGCTTCTCCTTTTCTTCAATGTCAAATTTACCTCCTCTGTATAGCGCAAGTTTAGAAGTTTTTTTTGTTCATTTTTCTTTAAAGGAAAGAAGGACGATATATAATGAATAACAAATACAATTTGCACCTAGATAGTAAAATACGACAGTCGACGAATGGTGTGGATGACAAACATTAACAAACGGACATGGCTGAAAGGAATCAAGAAGATTTTCTGAATTGATCCACAGACTGCATCACCGCCAAAGTAGGGGTACAGTTAATGTCTTAACGATATGTGACATATATGTTAATATGTGTTTTCGAGTTTCATTCTGAAACCATCAACTGATGTCCTTAGAAAGTATTAGATTCAACTTTGATTGTAGCGCCGGCACGTGTTATCGTTAAGCGAGAGGTTATGCGTTATCTATTGGCAAGAAAAATGTTTCTCTTTAAAAGCGTGGGACAGTCAAATGCGAGTCTCTATACAGCAGTCTTTGAAGCATGTACATATATAAAACCATTTTCATTTTACGCTATTTAACATTAAATTAGAAAAATTTAAATTCTGCACGAACAACCACATCTTTTAAACCCTTGGATGGAAACTTCGCATTTGAGATAATGGCTTTGCCCAAACATTCACATGAGGAGATTTCTTTTTGAATATCTAAGAACGCACTTAAGAGAACACATTTGCAACAATTTGCTGCATTAAATTATAATGTTGCAACATTTGGATGAGCCAAAGCGTGCCCTGCCATTGCTGCTCTAATTTTATTTAAGAGATTCCCAAGTGATTAGACCGACAGCGTCTCAAGCGTATAAAATACAAAAACGGACGGTCTTGGGGTCACAAAAATGGGGCTGGCTATACACTCATAGTGGATGCGAAAGGACTTCTATTATTTTTGCTGCCAAATTTTTAATGTATGTATTTGTATATGTCGCTTTTTGATAGTTGTCCATTATTTGTGGATACTCCTTTATTTTCGGGTAAGTCTCAGGCTGCTTATTATCTCTTTATGTATAAAATCATTTCGCTTGTGTAAGGGAGTGTGTGTGCGTGTTCGAAAGGATAGTCGTTTGTTTGTAGTGACATAATCTCATTGTCGTAGTGGCTGCATGTGTCCATTCTTTTGTTATATCCGGCATGTGCTGCATTGGTGTATGTCTATCCACACACCATTAAATTGTTGGCGTTGTGCTCATATATCTCCAGTTTTTGGTTTAAATGCTTTCCACAGCAGTAATGTCTTAAAATACACATATAGACGCATACATCCAACATTAGGATGCGGGATAAGATCTTTGTATAATATTACGAGGAAACTTGTAATTGTCTTCTAGTCTTTTAGGGGTGCTAATAAGAACATACAAGCTAAATGTCAACTAAAACGCAGCACAATATACCATAAACTTTTTGAAAATACCTCACTTTTGGCATAAATCTATATTTCTAGTTTGGTCCAAAAAGCAGGCTTATCAAAGAAAAACAAAACATTGCAATATAGTCGTTAAGTTAGAAAGGAAAGAAACAATATCACATTCGAAATATGAGAGTGTCAACTACAACAAGTAAAAGGGCATTAAGTTCGGCCGGGCCGAACATTGGATACCCACCACCTCGGATATATATATTAACCACCCGTTTCCCGCTTAATTTATTCGGCCTTGAAATTGTACATACAATCGTTTATTGTCCGGCTGCAGACCGTAGGGTACTCTGTTACTATTACAGAAAGAACAAGTAAAAGCGTGCTAAGTTCGGCCGGGCCGAATCTTATATACCCTCCACCATGGATCGCATTTGTCGAGTTCTTTTCCCGGCATCTCTTCTTAGGCAAAAAAAGGATATAAGAAAAGATTTGCTCTGCTATTAGAGCGATATCAAGATATGGTCCGGTTTGGACCATAATTAAATTATATGTTGGAGACCTGTGTAAAATGTCAGCCAATTCGAATAAGAATTGCGCCCTTTGTGGGCTCAAGAAGTAAAATAGAGAGATCGATTTATATGGGAGCTGTCTCGGGCTTTATACCGATTCAGACCATAATAAACACGTATGTTAATGGTCATGAGAATCCATCGTACAAAATTTCAGGCAAATCGGATAATAATTGCGACCTCTAGAGGCTCAAGAAGTCAAGATCCTAGATCGGTTTATATGGCAGCTATATCAGGTTATGAACCGATTTGAACCATACATGGCACAGTTGTTGGATATCGCAACAAAACACGTCGTGCAAAATTTCATTCCAATCGGATAGGAATTGCGCACTCTAGAGGCTCAAGAAGTCAAAACCCCAGATCGGTGTATATGGCAGCTATATCAGGTTATAGACCGATTTGAACCATACTTGGCACAGTTTTTGGATATAATAACAAAACACGTCGTGCAAAATTTCATTCCAATCGGATAAGAATTGCGCAATCTAGAGGCTCAAGAAGTCAAGACCCAAGATCGGTTTATATGACAGCTATATAAGGTTATGAACCAATTTGAACCATACTTAGCACAGTTGTTGGATATCGCAACAAAACACGTCGTGCAAAATTTCATTCCAATCGGATAGGAATTGCGCACTCTAGAGGCTCAAGAAGTCAAAACCCCAGATCGGTGTATATGGCAGCTATATCAGGTTATAGACCGATTTGAACCATACTTGGCACAGTTTTTGGATATAATAACAAAACACGTCGTGCAAAATTTCATTCCAATCGGATAAGAATTGCGCACTCTAGAGGCTCAAGAAGTCAAGACCCAAAATCGGTTTATATGACAGCTATATAAGGTTATGGACCAATTTGAACCATACTTAGCACAGTTGTTGGATATCGCAACAAAACACGTCGTGCAAAATTTCATTCCATTCGGATAAGAATTGCGCACTCTAGAGGCTCAAGAAGTCAAAACCCCAGATCGGTGTATATGGCAGCTATATCAGGTTATGGACCGATTTGAACCATACTTGGCACAGTTTTTGGATATAATAACAAAACACGTCGTGCAAAATTTCATCCCAATCGGATAAGAATTACGCACTCTAGAGGCTCAAGAAGTCAAGACCCAAGATCGGTTTATATGGCAGCTATATCAAAACATGGACCGATATGGCCCGTTTACAATACCAACCGACCTACACTTATGAGAAGTATTTGTGCAAAATTTCAACCGGCTAGCTTTACTCCTTCGGAAGTTAGCGTGCTTTCGACAGACAGACGGACGGACGGACAGACGGACGGACATGGCTAGATCGACATAAAATTTCACGACGATCAAGAATATATATACTTTATGGGGTCTCAGACGAATATTTCGAATAGTTACAATCAGAATGACGAAATAAGTATACCCCCCATCTTATGGTGGAGGGTATAAAAACAAAAACTCTATTTTTAAAGTTCGTCAGAGTTCGCGATTTCGTTTGGCACCACATCAAACTCACCGGTAGGATCTGTCAAATAGGTATGTCTTCGTGGATGAAGCTATGATCTTAAGGCCAAAACAGAATAAGTGCTATGAGTTTTGTTTTTGAGCGTACAAACAAGTTCCTCATAAGCAACACGCAAAAGTTAAAGAATTTAAACTTTGACGACTGCAAACGAGCGTCATTCTGTATTGCCGTACGTGAAGTGGTGTTTTAGCGTCGAAGTTAAAATTTGTTTTACTTTTTCGTGTAGCTTTTGTGGGATTTGTTTGCAGTGTTGCATTTTTTAACGCAACGCTCAAAAACAAAGATCAACGCTCTCATTCTGTTGAAAAATGCAAATCTGCTAAAAAAAAATCCTATACAAGCAACGTGCAAAAGTTAAACAATATTTAACTTTGACGCCGAAAAACTTACTTCAAGTGTGTCAACACGGAATGGCGTTCGATTTCAGTCATCAGAGTTAAAAATTTTTTGATTTTTTGCGTTGATTTTGTGTGGGTTTTTTTTTGTAGAGTTGCATTTTTAAACGCAACGTTCAAAAACATAGCTCAACGCGCTCATTCTGTTTTGTTAGACGCGAAAGGAAATGCTCCACCTTCTCATAATCATCCCCGCATGCCCTACACGTGCTATCACATGCCGCACCGATTTTACATAAGTGAGCTCGTAGTCCTGTGTGTCCCCTTATGATACCAACAGCTATACTGTTGGTATAATAAGGGGATACCAATTGTTTTCGACGATATCTTTCGATATTTTCGACTTTCCAAAATAAGCCGACTTTCCAACATAAGCCTATGGCCTTACAAACTTTTAACAAAACATAAAAATGCTCATATATTGCGTTATTTGGTCATTATATTCATAAATTTGTAAATTTAAGCCTAACTAAAGATATATTCTTAACATTTTATACCGTCAAATCCAAACATGCCCATAAAATAAATAGCTAGAATATTAAACATGTGATTATGCCATAGTACAATATAAAGTCGCATCACATATTAGTTTTTCCGATCGCTTCAAAAATTGCGAAAATGTCTTCTAACAATATATTAAAGAATCTGGTCGGAGACATCCCATTTCATCTAATTCAAAGTTAATAAATAGTATGTTAGTCAAAAACAAAATTATAAAGTTGAAGGAGACTATTACTAAGTTTGATCCAGTTTCCACAAAAATCTCATAGAAAAATGCGAATGATCCTTTAAATGCATAAAAACAAATCACGTTAAATTAAACAGGTATTAGACAAAATTTCGGCTATAGCATTTATTGGTTTCTCTCAAAATAACTCTGAAATTGATGAAGGACATGCCAACACATGCTAACTTTTCTTTGAAAAATACTGGATCATTAATAAATTATCAAAAGCAAACCATTTTCTGAAAATATTCTAAAAGTGCAAAACTGAGTGCTAGTGCCAACTTTGTTTACTAATTTTGGAGAACTTTTCTTTTATTTTTGAAATGTATTGTAATAATTGTCAAACGGGATAATTGAAACAGTATTCGACTAGAAAAAGGTATTGATTTTGATCTATTTTTGATTTTAAATATTCGTAAAATTTATAAAAAGAGTAACATCCACTCAGTTTTGCTTCCCACCGTATATGTTCGTCTGTTTTGGGCTTATATTGCAATATGGTGATTTGATTGCCGATACTCACGAAATTTGGAATGACAGATTCTGTGATGATGACTCTTCAAAATACTGGTGAATTTCATATGAATCGGCTCAGATTTGTATGTAGATTTCATCTAAATGTATCACACGATTTATATATCCACTGCCATAGGATGGGGGTAACGAAATATTCGTCTAAGATCCCATAAAGTTTATATATTCTTGATCATCTCGACGTTCTGAGTCCGTCTGTCGAAATCACGATAGCAGTCGAACGCGCAGAGCTGGCCACTTGGAATTTTGCACAAATATCTAATATTGATGTAGGTCAGCGGGGATTGCAAATGGGCTATGTCGATTCAGATTAAGATATAGCTCCCATATAAACCGACCACCCGATTTGGCTTCTTGAGCCCCTGAAAGCCAAAACTTTTGTCCAACATAGCCGAAATTTTGCGTGTGGAGTTCTGTTATGACTTTCATTAACTCTACCAAGTACAGTTCAAATCGGTCTATAACCTGATATAGCTCTCATATAAACCGATCTCCCGATTTAACTTCTTGAGCCTTTACAAGCCGCAACTTTTGTCCGATTTGGCTGGAATTCTGCATGTTGCGTTCTGCCTTTACTTGGTCAACCTAACCTAACTTAACCTAACCTTATTCCTGCTGTTATGGGCTTAAGACCTAAGTCGGCAGATCGATCTATATGGCAGCTAGATCTAAATATAGTCCGATCTGATCCACAATTAAGTTCGATGTCGGGATGCTTAAATGAACTCACAATTTTAAATTTCAGCGAAAGCGGATAATAATTGAGGCTTCAATGGGCTTAAGGCCCTCGATCGGCTGATCGGTCTATATGCCAACTATATCTGAATAAAATCCGAATTGAACAATATTTGAGTCGGACATCGAGAGGCTTTAATCAATACACTATTTAAAATTTCAGCGAACTTGGATAATTATTGCGGCTTTTATGGGCTTAAGACCCTAAATCAGCAGATCGGTCCAACTTGAACCATTTATGAGTCGCATGTCGGGAAACTTAAAATAACTCACTGTTTCCAATTTCATCAAAATCGCATAAAAAATGCGTGTATTATGGTCTAAGACACTTAACCAAAAGTATTGCAAGAGCTACCAATGCATCCAGAAAAAGTCACAGTTTGGTGCGGTTTATGGGCTGGTGGCATCATTTGACCGTACTTCCTCAAAGAAAATGCAAGAGCATGACGTGCATGATATGTGGTTTCAACAAGACGGTGCCACATGCCACACAGAACGCGTAACAATTTATTTATTGGAAAATTTTTGGGGGGCTATGTTAAAGAATGTTAATACAGACAAGCCCGCTTCAATTGACGCATTGGAAGACAACATTGAAGCATTTATTCGTGAGATACCGGCCGAAATGATGGAAAAAGTATGCCATAATTGGACTAAACGGCTTGACCATTTATGGACCATTTGAGGCGCAGTCATGGTCATTATATGAACCGTAGTATCGATACATGCATCTTTCTGAATTTTATGTTTTTTATACCCACCACCGAAGGATGGGGGTATATTCATTTTGCCATTCCATTTGCAACACATCGAAATATCCATTTCCGACCCTATAAAGTACATATATATATTCTTGATGAGCGTAAAAATCTAAGACGATCTAGGCATGTCCGTCCGTCTGTCTGTTGATATCACGCTACAGTCTTTAAAAATAGACATATTGAGCTGAAATTTTGCACAAATTCTTTTTTTTTTGTCTATAAGCAGGTTAAGTTCGAAGATGGGCTATATCGGACTATATCTTCATATAGCCCCCATATAGACCGATCCGCCGATTTAGGGTCTTAGGCCCACAAAAGCCACATTTATTATCCGATTTTGCTGAGATTTAGAACAGTGAGTTGTGTTAGGCCCTTCGACATCCTTCGTCAATTTGGCTCAGATCGGTCCAGATTTGGATATAGCTGCCATATAGACCGATCCTCCGATTTAGGGTCTAAGGCCCATAAAAGCCACATTATTTATCCGATTCCGCTGAAATTTGGGACGGTGAGTTGTGTAAGGCCCTTCGACATCCTTCGTCAATTTGTCTCAGATCGGTCCAGATTTGGATATAGCTGTCATATAGTCCGATCCTCCGATTTAGGGTCTAAGGCCTACAAAAGCCACATTTATTATCCGATTTGGCAGAAATTCGGGACAGTGAATTGTGTTAGGACCATCGAAATCCTTCGTTAATTTGGCTCAGATTGGTCCAGATTTGGATATAGCTGCGATATAGACCGATTCTCCGATTTATGGTGTTAGGCCCATAAAAACCACATTTATTATCCGATTTTGCTGAAATTTGGGACAGTGAGTTGTGTTAGGCCCCTCGACATCTTTCTTCTATTTGGTCCAGATCGGTTCAGATTTGGATATAGCTGCCATATAGACCGATTTCTTGATTTATTGTTTTGGGCCCATAAAATGCTCATTTATTGTCCGATGTCGCCGAAATTTGGGACAGTGAGTTAAGTTAAGTCCCTTGACATACATCTGCAACATCGCACAGATTGCTCCAGATTTAGATATAGCTGCCATATAGACCGATATCTGGGTTTTAGGTTTTGGGGCCATAAAAGACGCATTTATTGTCCGATGTCGCTGAAATTTGAGACAGTAAGTTTAGCTAGGCTCTTCGGAGTCCTTCTTCAATTTTGCCCAGATCGGTCCAGATTTTAATATAGCTGTCATATAGACCGATCTCTCGATTTAAGGTTTTGGGCCCATAACAGAGGAATTTATTGTCCGATTTCGCCGAAATTTGAGACATTGCTTTGTGTTAGGCTCTTCGATATTTTTGTGCAACTTGGTCTAAATCGGTCCAGATTTAGATATAGCTACCATGTAGACCGATATCTCGATTTGAAGTCTTTGCCCCATAAAATGCGCATTTTTAATCCGATTTCACTGAAATTTTACACAGTAACTTATGTTAGGCTTTTCGACATCCGTGTCGTATAGGGTTCAGATCGGTTAATTTTTAGATATAGCTACTGTACCAATTAGTATTTGGTCCAAATCGGAACATATTTTGATATAACTGATATGGAACATAAGGTATGAAATTTTCACCAAATTTGGAGAAAGGTGGTTTACATATATACCCGAGGTAGTGGATATCCAAAGTTCGGCCCGGCCGAACTTAACGCCTTTTTACTTGTTTTTGTTTTTTTTGAAAAACTTTTCTATAGCTCTTGAAAAATCAACTGTGTGGACAAAATAAAAAAGAATCATGTCGACACTTTTAGCGGTTGAAAAATGACATCGCCTTCAATATGAAAAATATTTGTTGCAAAAAATTTGCCAAATCGGATAAAAGTACGCATTTTATAAGTTTAAGAGAATGAATTTGAAGATTGCTCTATATGGCAGCTATACCAATCTACAATTAAAAATCTTAAGCTTATAAAATGTGGATTTGTACCTGGCCAATGGTGCATAATTTTCTTATTGACGAACCACTTAAGCCAAAAATCATCTTCGTCAAAATTGAAGTTGGCGCTCTTATGGTAGTGGTCCCTGACTCCGAATATCGTGGTAAATTTTTATGAATTGCAGAAGTTGTTCGTTCGCTTTCTTTACCGTAATGAAAATGTTGAATTTATTGAATAAATTGAAAATGACAGATCGATGATTAGTGTTAGTGTTGATATTCTATTCTGCTTTCGGAATATCAGCGGAAATTTTTAATTGTTTCCCGAACTAAATTTGGCAGCTATCAAATACTTTTGTTTCCATACTAAAACACGTACATTTACACATACATTTTTTCGCAAATAAATAAAGATAAACGAACCATTGAAACCTATAAATCAAACAAACATGATGCCGGCAATTGTTTCAAGTGTTGCCACTATAATATGTTGTTACTATTTTCCTCACTATAAACAGAGTAATACTTTTCCGTTTTTTTTTTTTTTTAAATCCAACGTTTCGTGGACAACTTTTTATATGGAGTTTGATAGTATTACGCTAGAGAAGCTTAACAGAATACCCTGCTTAAGAGAGCGTTCATAAACTAAATTCAAAGTTGTCAAGTTTCTATTGGAAAACCCTGTGTATAGTTTGAATTGCTTAGCGTTCTTTGCCAAATCTTTTCCGAAAGTGCCTAAATGGACGAATATTCCGTTTCGTACTGTCTCATAACTTTGGGAGAAGATATTTGTGTAAATCACCACTACGGACTTCATTTGACATTGTTACTACC
Organism: Stomoxys calcitrans; assembly: GCF_963082655.1. Lineage (NCBI taxonomy): Eukaryota > Metazoa > Arthropoda > Insecta > Diptera > Muscidae > Stomoxys > Stomoxys calcitrans. The sequence continues at coordinate 140,073,135 of NC_081553.1, forward strand.
ATCGAAACCCTAAAGCAGATATTTGTTATATGTGCCAAACCCTTGAAAGCAATTCATAGTTAATTCTGTAATTGGAATCCAAGGTTATCGAAATCACGAAAAACTCAATCTCAGATACAGACCATAACTCTTAGGGCAATGGCAATTTTGTTTGTGTTGTTGTCACATCTAGTGACTACAAATCATCAGTGATACCAATATAAGACTAAAAACAGTTAAACTACAAAACAGTATAACTACAAATAAGTAAATTCGATATAATTATAACCACCGCCATAGGATCGGGGTATACTAATCTAGTTGCTACAAATCGAAACATTGATCGGCGCCCTATAAAGTATATATACATATTTATATATTAATATAAATAGAGAGGCCACCATAGCACAGAGGCCGGTATGTCCGTCTAGGACGCCAAATCGGATGAACACCAGAACAAATTTCCGTCAGTGGTTATTCCCTTACTAATGCTGGGTACGTTTGTGAGGAACCTGCCATGTTAAAACTTCTCTCCCAAGTGGTTTCTCAAGGTTCGCCATTCGGCCTCGGCATAAAAAAGGAAGCCCCTTATCATTGAGTCAACTTTAATCGGAGTGCACTCGTTGATATGAGGAAAGTTTCCTCTATTCCTTAATGGAATGTTCATGCGAAACTTAGTTATATAAAGAAGAGCCTTACTCGTTTTTTGATACTTTATAGGGGAAGGAAAGAACATAAGTTAGGTATTTTTTTGCAATCGTTGTAAATTTGTTATTCGGAATTGTATCCACCAGAAATTTGGAGGCAAGGTACATCTGACATTGGTCTTACAGAATAAACACAAAACGTAAAATTGAAAAGAATTAAGTTAGGACCATTCCATCGATATTCTTGATCGTCTCGACTAGCCGAGTCGATCTAATTATGTCCGTCCCAGCGTTGCCGTTATTGGTAGATTCCTACCAAAATAGGTAGATTTTTTTTCTCTTGGTAGGTTGGTAGGCTGATCTCAAATTTTGGTGGGTTTTTCCAATATTTAAATACCAAGTTAGCTACTTAAAAAATATTTGGAGATAACTCAAAATAATTTCTCTCCTTGTTATATCACTACTGTGGTACAGGGTATTATAACTTAGTGCATTGTTATACCCTCCACCATAGGATGGGGGGTATACAAATTTCGTCATTCTGTTTGTAACTACTCGAAATATTCGTCTGAGACCCTATAAAGTATATACATTCTTGATCGTCGCGACATTCTATGTCGATCTAGCCATGTCCGTCCGTCTGTCTGTCTGTCCGTCCGTCCGTTCGTCTGTCTGTCGAAATCACGCTAACTTCCAAAGGAGTAAAGCTAGCCTCTTGAAATTTTGCACAAATACTTCTTATTATGTAGGTCGGTTGGTATTGTAAATGGGCCATATCGGTCCATGTTTTGATATAGCTGCCATATAAACCGATTTTGGGTCTTGACTTCTTGAATCTCTAGAGGGCGCAATTCTGGTCCTATTGGAATGATATTTTGCACGCAATGTTTTGGTATCACTTCCAACAACTGCGCTAAATATGGTTTAAATCGGTTCATGTTTTGATATAGCAGCCATATAAACCGATCTTGGGTCTTGACTTCTTGAGCCTCTAGGGGCGCAACTCTTACCCGATTGGAATGAAAATTTGCACAACGTGTTTTGTTATGATATTCAACAACTGCGCCAAGTATGGTTCAAATCGGTTCATTTGACAGCTATATCAGGCTATGTACAACAAAACCAAGCGTGTACAACAAAACCATGGATGTCGAGGGGCTTAATACTGATGTAGGGGATCTCGCTGTTTCGAATTTCAGGGATTCAGTTCCAATGTTGAATGTAACTTGTACGATTTTCCAGATATCCATTCGAAATTTCGTGTATTTTGGGTAAGAAATGCAGCTTTTGTGTGTTCAATGCTTTAAATCGGAAAATAGGGCTACATGGCCGCTACATACAAATAAGTTCAGATCTAATCCATGTTCAGATGTTCAGGGATCCATACAACCCACTGTTACAAGACCTTAATTCGGGAGGATCGCTTTATCCAAATTCGGCTCTGATTTTCATTAAAGTCGTATCTAAAATGTGACTTTTATAAACTCAAGAATTCTTATCGGGATGCAGCGTGCTACAGCAAGATGTATGTAGGCCATGTTTATACTAAAGGCTATAAAGTGATTTCAACAGACAGGCGGACGAACATAGCTAGATCGTTTATAAAATTAAATACGATCAAGTATGTATATTAGTATGCATATTTGAGGTGTATGGTGGGTACGAGGGTTGCTATATAAATGTTTGCCCTAATCATAAGAATGGAAAATTTTATCATCACAAAAGGTTTTATTGCTTTTCAAGGTATCCACCGATTCAAACCAATTGTCGAAGCATTTTTTTCCACTCCGATTGAAACACCTCAACAGCAACTGAACGGCTCAACAGCAATTTCTGGCGACGAATATCTTTGACCACACATTTTTATCTTAATGTGCGGGAATAAAAACAAGTAAAAACGTCTTAAGTTCGGTCGTGCCGAACTTTGAATACCCACCACCATAGATATATTAACCATCCTCTTTTTTAAAAACTCCACTACTATGACCATAGTAATATGTTAATGGGACCTGATCTGGATCATATTTTATTTAGGTCCCGAGAACTCTAATATAACTCACAGTTTCAGTGAAATTGGGCAACAAAACCGCTTTTTATGGGATTAAGACCCTAAATTGGAAGACCGGCCTATATGACAGCTATATCTAAATATAATCTGATCTGAGCCATATGCTAGTCGGATGACGGAAGGCTTAATATTAGTCACTGTGTATAAGCTTAAGACCCTCATTCGGCCGATCAGTCTCTTTGGCAGCTATATATATTGTCCTACCTGGATCATATTTAGGCGTAATGACGGAAAGTTTAAAACAACTCACTGTGTCAAGTTTCAGCGAAATCAGATAATAAATGCAGCTTTATGGTCTCAAGACCCTTAATCGGCAGATCTCTCTATATGGCAGCTATATCTGAATATAGATCGATCTGAACCATATTCGAGTGGGATGTCGGGAGGCTTAAAACAATTCACTGTTTTTTAATTTCATTGAAAACGGGTTTAAGACCCTAAACCGGCATATCGGTCTATATGACAGCTTTATGTAAATATGGTTTTATATGGGTCATATTCAGTTTGAATTCGGGGCCTCTAGTACAACTTTCTGTTTCAAATTTCAGCGAAATCGTACAAAAAGTACCGGCTTAAGACCCTAAACCGCTAGATCGGTCTATATGGCAGTTGTATCCAGATACAGTCCGATTTGACCCATTCAGAACTTCACCTGGGTGTAGAAGAAATAGGAGTCTGTCATTGGGCGCCAAGTTGTGTGTACGAGCTCGCAGTGCCATGGTTAACAATGATTCGACTTCTCTTGTTCGTTTTTCGAATTTTTTCCAAAGACTTTAGACGATCAAATTTGTGTTTACCACTCAGAATTGTCCGTCCTACTCAATTGTCCGTTGCTCAAGCGTAACGGTCGCCATGGTCACGGCAACGGCAACCTTTTGCGTAGAAATGACTCTTCAACGTACAATTTTCGATGGATTTGGCTCGTCTTCGAAGACCCACACGGTAGATGATTGTTTTGCTTCGGGTTCATACGCATAGATACACCATTGTATGGTGGTGGAAGAAATGCCCAAGGATGCCTCTGTCTCACGACTTTCCACATGACGATCTTGCATTATAAGTTCAGAAAATAATTGGATAATTAAATATGAAGTAAAACAAGAGTCAATCAGCTGTCAAAATTTTAATCAGACGGTCATGTCCGCTAATAGATAGGAATTTTTAAAAATTTTGGGTCTTTGGCTCGTTTTCATTGCTAAAATCCTACGAATAAGGAAAAAACTTTAATTCTGGGCCAACTTTTTATCAGTACATATGAATCGAACTCCGTGAATTCATCAGCATAACGAACGCAGACTTACAATACCTGAATATTTGTCAGTCGAAACAGAAGCATCGACTATGTTACCATCTTAAGATTCACTGTTCCGTCATCTGAAAAACGCTGTCGAAACATCGACCACTACTGGACCGACAAAAAGGATTGGATCGTTAGCTCAAAGGATTACATTACAAGTAAATATCATTACTTTATGTACTTCTTTTTCTATACGTAAATTTTATAATTATACCCTACACCACTACTGTGATACAGGGTATTATAACTTAGTGCATTTGTTTGTAATACCCAAAAGCAAGAGAGAAAGACCCATTGATAAGTATTCCGATCGACTCAGAATCACTTCTTGATTCGATTTAGCTATCCATGTTAATTTGTATAAAAACTAAAGGTCACAATTTTCATCCGATCGTCTTCAAATTTGGTACGGGCATGTTTTTTCGGCCTATAGACAAAGCCTATTGAAATTGGACAAAATGGGTTCAGATTTGGATATAGCTCCTATATATATGTTCGTCCAATTTGCAGTAATACTGCAATAAAATGCTCATTTGCTTACCGATTCATTCGAAATTTGGCGGGAAGGATTTTCTTATAACTGTAGAAATGTATGATGAATTTCGTAGAAAACGGTTCCAATTTGGATATATCTCCCATATATATATATATGTTCGTCCGATATGCAGTAATAATGCAATGAAATGTTCATTTATTACCCGATTCTCTTAAAATTTGATACGAAGGATTTTCTCTTGATTCTCGATATTACTGAAGAATTTCATAGAAATCGGTTCAGATTTATAAATAGCTCTTACATATATATCGGTCGATTTTCACTCCTAGAGCCACTGCAAGCGCATTGATTGACCAATCTTCCCAAATTTTTGAACAAAGCTTTCCTAGACGAGTACCACAATATCTAGAAAGTTTGGTCGAAATCGGGTCAGATTTAGGTATAACTCTGATATATATGTTCGTCCGGTTTTGAGAATTATTGCAATGAAGTGGTTATTTGTTAACCGATTCTCTCAAAATTTGGCAGGAAGGGTTTTCTTATGGCTCTTAATATTACTGGTGAATATCATAGAAATCGGTTCAGATTTAGATATAGCTGCCATATACGTATATCGTCTGATTTTCATTTTTAGAACTACTGCAAGCGCATTTGTTTACTAAACTTGCCAAAACTTTGTATAATGCTATCCTCGACGACTACCATAATATCTATAAAGTTTGGTCAAAATCGGGTCAAATTTAGATATAGCTCCCATATTAATGTTCGTCCGATTTTGAGAAATATTGCAATAAAATGCTCATTTGTCAACCGATTCTCTCGAAATTTGGGGGAAGGATTTTCTTATCACTTTTCTTAATATTACTGATGACAATTTCATAGAAAATGGTTCAGATTTAGATATAGCTGCCACTTTTCACTTCTAAAGCCCGATTTTCAATTCTAAAGCCACTGCAAGTGAATTTATGTCCGTGCGTCTGTCCGCATGTCTGTTGAAATCACGCTACAGTCTTTAAAAATAGAGATATTGAGCTGAATTTTTTTTGTCCATAAGCAGGTTAAATTCGAAGATGGGCTAAATTGGACTATATCTTCACATAGCCCCATATAGACCGATCCGCCGATTTAGGGTCTTAGGCCCATAAAAGCCACATTTATTGTGCGATTTTGCTGAACTTTGGGACAGTGAGTTGTGTTAGGCCCTTCGACATTCTGGCTAAGTTTGACCTAGATCGGTTCAAATTTGGATATAGCTGCCAAATAGACCGATCCACCGATTTAGGGTCTTAGGCCCATAAAAGCCACATTTATTATCCGATTTTGCTGAAATTTTGGATCGGTTCAGATTTTGATATAGCTGCCATATAGACCAATATCTAGATATAGGGTTTTGGGGCCATAAAAGGCACATTTATTGTCCGATTTCCAGGAAATTTGGGACAGTGAGTTGTTTTAGGCTCTTCGGGTCTTGGCCTCATAAAAGGCGCGAATGAACAATGACTTGTACTTATAAGTATTTGGTCTAAATCGGATCAAATGTCTAAATAGTTGCTATGGGGCATAAGGTAAGCATTTTTCACCGGATTTTGACGAAACGTGGTGTACATATATAACCGAGGTGGTGGGTATCCAAAGTTCGTCCCGGCCGATCTTAACGCCTTTTTACTTGTTTTTATTGAAATAATGTAAACATTTTTCAGGTCATCGAAAATTTTCAACTTATTTTACTTGAACACATTCCTGCAATGAATACAGATGCTGAGAATCAACTTTCTATGGACGTTAAATATCTATACAAATTGCTCAATTTAACCTCAAACCTCGACCGGTAGGACCGGTAGATGGATAACAAAAGATTGTAGATTGCTCCGTTTGTATACTGCGACAGAAAACCCATCACAAAATTCACAAATTTTGGCAAGGTACTTATGAAAATGTATGTTCCCATGTATTCCAAAGACAAATACTACAATTCGGCTGTATACGGTAATGTTCTGCCGTATACAGCATTCAGTGGATGCAATATTTACCAGACAACTTACATAACATAATTCCTACTTCGAACACAGTGAAAATGTTTTGTTCTACATTTTATTCAATGATTGTAAAGAAATTTGTAAATTTCGCATTCAAAAATATATTGTGTATTCGCGACAATGTATGCGGCTTAACAGAGCATCGCGAACATGTAAAACCAATCATCAATTCCAATTGTACGGATTACGTTCAAATGATCGATTTAGTGGACCAAACAATGTTATTTGAACCGCCATTTACCAGGAAAATTGGGTAAGAGCATTTACAACAATACATCGAATGTGTAGATGATGAAGATCCATATTCAAGATACGGATCGTCATGTCCAGCTACTAGCTAGTGTTGCTAGGCGCTCAGTCGAAAAGTTATAATGGCATCTGTATCTGAAGGCCGAAAGAAAGCGCCTCGTATGGAGTCTCGAAAAGATTTGGGTGGCAATCTTTGATCGGAAAATACACTGAATTGAAATGTTTGATGTGAAATCATTTAAAACAATAATTGCTTCCATCTTGATTCACACCTTGTATCTACCAATACCATTACTTTGTACTTTAAATGAATTTCTCATAAGTTTCAAAATTATTCATTTTTAACAAGATAAAAAAAGTGGAAACAAGAAAAATCGTGCCAAGTTCGATCGGGCCGGATCTTATATACCCTCTACCATGGATCGCATTTGTCAAGTTCTTTGAATGATTTTTTCAATATGCATATGAGCTGCATCAACTTGTTGGCCATACTTGGCGTGGCTGTTAGAAGTCATATAAAAATACCACCTCCAAAATTTCAGCCAAATCGAGTAAAAATTACGCCCTCAAGTGCCTCAGAGTGTCAACTTATATGGCAGCCATAACAGGTTTTCAACCGATTTAGACCATACTCGACACAGACAAAACGACCTATGCACAATTTCAATCAAATTAGTACATGTAGCTGCTATATCAGGTTATGAACTGACCTGATATGAACTGACTTGGGCACAGTTGAAAGCCATTCCCCAACGATATGTGCAAAATTTCAGCCAAATCGGATAATAATTGCGCACTCCAGAAGCTCAAGAAGTCAAATCGGGAGATCGGTTTAAATGATAGCTATATCAGGTTATGAAACGATTTGAACCATACTAAGCACAATTCTTGAAAGTGATACTAAACAACCAAGTGCTGAATTTCAGACACATCAGCTAAGAATTGCGGCCTCTATTGAATAAAGAAGTCTAATCGGAAGATCGGTTTGTATGGCAGCTTTATAAAAACATGGACCGATTTGGCCTATTTACAATCCCAACCGACCTACAATAATATGATGAATTTGTGCACAATTTCAAGCGCCTAGATTTACTCCTTCGAAAGTTAGCGTGCTTTCGACAGGCAGACGGTCGGACGGACATGACTAGATCGACATGAAATGTCATGAGGATTAAAAATATATATACTTTATGGGGTCTTAGACGAATATTTCGAGATGCTACAAACGGAATGACGAAAAAAGGGTACCCATTTTATGGTAGAAAGTACAAAAATTAAGAAATAGAACATTTTGAACCAACCACCAAAGGATGGGGGTATATTCATTTTGTCATTCCGTTTGCAATACATCGAAATATCCACTTCCGAGTCTAAGACTATCTAGCCATGTCCGTCTGTATGTTCGTCTGTCTGTTTAAATTACGCTACAGTCTTTAAAAATTGAGATATTGAGGCGAAATTTTGCACAGATTCTTTTTTGTCCATAGACAGGTTATCGAAGATGGACTATATCCGACCATCTTATAAAGGGTGATTTTTTTGAGGTTAGGATTTTCATGCATTAGAATTTGACAGATCACGTGGGATTTCAGACATGGTGTCAAAGAGAAAGATGCTCAGTATGCTTTGACATTTCATCATGAATAGACTTACTAACGAGCAACGCTTGCAAATCATTGAATTTTATTACCAAAATCAGTGTTCGGTTCGAAATGTGTTCATTCACCGTAACGTTGCGTCCAACAGCATCTTTGAAAAAATACGGTCCAATGATTCCACCAGCGTACAAACCACACCAAACAGTGCATTTTTCGGGATGCATGGGCAGTTCTTGAACGGCTTCTGGTTGCTCTTCACTCCAAATGCGGCAATTTTGCTTATTTACGTAGCCATTCAACCAGAAATGAGCCTCATCGCTGAACAAAATTTGTCAAAATTTGAACACATTTCGAACCGAACACTGATTTTGGTAATAAAATTCAATGATTTGCAAGCGTTGCTCGTTAGTAAGTCTATTCATGATGAAATGTCAAAGCATACTGAGCATCTTTCTCTTTGACACCATGTCTGAAATCCCACGTGATCTGTCAAATACTAATGCATGAAAATCCTAACCTCAAAAAAATCACCCTTTATATAAAATTCAAATTGTGTTTGTTTGTTTGTCAGTTCCTATAGACTCAAAAACAGCTTAACCGATTACCTTGAAATTTTCACAGGTTGTGTAGGTTGGTCTGGAAGGAAACATAGGCTATATAATTTTTTGACATCGGGAGGTGGCAGACCCTCCCTCTTACCTCAAAAGTACTACCCAAAAATAAAAGTGGACCGATCGTGACAATATGGGATTCAAATGGAAAGTATTCTTGAGTAGAGTACGAATTTAATAATAAATGTTGGGTTTAAGTATCAGGGGGCCTCCCCAGCCCAAAATCCTTTAAAATAGGTTTATTTGACGATCATGACAATATGGGTATCAAATGAAAAGTATGGGGGAGTAGATAACGAATCCGGCATACAAATTCATGTTGAAGTATAGAGAGTCACCCCACCTCCCAAAAAAGCTCAAAATGGACACATTAGTCAATCACGGAATATTGCTGAGAAAGTTCTTAAATCACCGTAAATTGTGATGAATCCGAATAGGGAAATACTAAATCCGGAGTAGCACAGGGCAGCGTTATTGGCCCCACGTTATATTCTATATATACGTCTGACATTCCTGTTAATCCTGATGTCATTTAAACTACATATGCCGATGGCACTGTTATTTGGGCTTCAAGTTCAGATCCATCAGAAGCAACATGTAAAGTACAACAACAAATAGGCGGAATTCAAGATTAGTTAAAAAGGTGGAATAAAAAGTTAATCCCGAAAATTCTTAATTCTTCAAGCTTTACCATTATTTTAAGGCAGGAAGATTGCGTATGGGCAGGCGTCTTACGTGGAAAGCATATATCAAGTATAAAAGAACTAAAGTTGACTGAAAAACAAAAATAATGTATTGTAATTGGACCCAAATCACAACTCAGTTTAGAAAATATAATTATTCTTTATGAAACGATCCTTAAACCAGTATGCACTTACAGAATAGAATTATGGGGAACCGCAAGTAACTCAAACCTAGAGATACTCGTACCAAGACCCTTGGACTGAGTAGTCAAAAAAGCTTTTTTAAGTTTTTCAAGGTTTTTTCTGAAATTGACGATGAAAGAATGTTAGTATTGAAATTGAATATATGAGATTCGGTCTGGACGAATCTCATATACCTTCCACCATGTCAACCTCCACCGGTTGATATGGGAGTTATATCAGGTTATGGACTATTCAGACAATATTTAACACATGTGTTGAAAGACATAGGAGAAATAGTAATAGTATAAGACTTGCGCCATCTAGTGGTTCGAGATGTATAATCAGGAGAATTGGGAGCTATATCAGACTATGAACAGATTTATATCATGCTATCAGGGTATAGTTGTTTAATGTAATAACAAAACGCTTTCTCTAATAATTTAGGCAAATCGGATCATAATTACGCACTCTAGGGGTTCAATATATCAAGATTCGAGATCGGTTTATATGACAGCTATAGCAAAAGATGGAGCGACATGGGCCATTTACAATCCCAACCGACCTACACTAATAGGAAGTATTCACGCAGAATTTCAAGCGCCTATCTTCATTCCCTCAAAAAGTAAAAGTGCTTTCGAGAGACGGACAGATGGACGGATGGACAAACAGACAGACAGATGGACGGACATGGCTAAATCGACTTAGAACATCAAGACGATCAAAAATATATATACTTCGTCGGGTCTCAGATCAATGGGTTCCAAACGGAATGATGAAATTAGTATACCCCTATCCTATAGTGTATACCCTCCACTATAGGACTCCACAGTAAATATAGAAACTACTCAGACTTTCCATAAAATGAGCCAAGGAATTCCTGTTTCATAGGAATGCAACGTTCGTAGTGGGGTGAATCATGTTCGCTACCAAAGTTCGCAAAAGCCCGATGGAAAGATCAAGTGATGAGAGACACCTCGAAACTTGTTATCAGAGATTTTAGAAGGAGCGCAGAATCGATCGAACGTTATTCTACGTTCAGTTCAGTTCAGTTCAATGGGATAAATGTTCCGTCATAGCCAATTAAATTAAAGTAAGTAGAAGTTTGGGCCTGTTCCTTAGTGGAATGTTCAAGGGCAATATTTGCCGATTGTGGCCACATTATCACCAAAAAGAGACAATATTGACACATTATCTATCAAATACCATAAATATCGTCTAAAACTGTGTAAAGCTGCTCTTTAGGTGCTTTCTCGGTTTTTTCGTAAACCATCGTGTTTTTCAAATAGTTAAAATCCTAGCAATGTGTTTCTACTGCAAAAGGGCACGGTAACCAAGCTTTGCAATGAGTAGACAAATGTCTAATAGAGCAAATTTACCTGTGTCAGTAATTTCTAATTGAGAGTTTAGTAGTTGTATTTTTATACCTTCCACCATAGGATGGGGTATACTAATTTCATCATTCCGTTTGTAACACCTCGAAATATTCATCTAAGATCCCATAAAGTATATATATTCTTGATAGTCGATTTAGCCATGCCCGTCAATCCAAAAGAGTTAAGCTAGATGCTTGAAATTTTACACAAATACTTCCTACACTCAGAAAATGCTTATCGTAGATATGAGTTGATTACATAACACACCTAAGTTCAGAATCTTTTTTCAAGTTTAGTATAAAATTCTTAAGGGGTTAAAAAATTAACTGTGTACTAATAAAACTAACTTTACATTAGTATAAACGAAATAGTTAAAAAACTCAGGTGGATTTTACTTAAATTTATTTCTTTGGGATAGGCCTGCACTTTACCAAGTATGGTTAAATGCATATTATCATCGACTATATCTCTTCTGAAACTTATAAATGAATGAACTAGAAAAGAAGTTTGGAATATTTGATCAAGATATGTAAATAAATTGTTTACAATTTTTATTTATTTTTATTTTTACGAAGACAACTTCGTATTACTTATTGCTGAAACATAACTTAAAGCACCATAAATTGTGATGAATCCGGAAACAGAAAATATAAAATCCGGAGTACCACAGGGCAGCGCTATTGGTCCCACGTTATATTCTATATATAGGTCTGACATTCCTGTTAATCCCGATGTCATTTTAGCTATTTTTATTTCTTGAGTTCACAATAACATGCTCGGAAGTAAGCACAATTTAATAACTGTTAGTTAGTGTTGAACTTACATTTAATTTGCTGACTGCGGCATTGTCAATCCAAAAGATGTGTTCTACTACTATTTTTTTAGCTTGCCACCAACGAGCGGAATAATGTCGGACATAACTTTAAAGTGTGAAATAATTAAAAATCATTTTGCTAGCTCTAGATTCGAACTCGGGACTTTTGTATTTAAAAGCAGAAACACATTCTCTGTGCCACAAAAGCTTATACATTTTTCCTGGCTTAATGTTATTTTAAATTATGCTCTCTTCCAATGCTGATAACATTGTGTCTATAAATAGAATATGTCAAACCTAAACACAAGAGCATGGCCATCTTTGATGGAAAATAGTTAGAAAACGTTTTGCTTTTGAGTTGTTAGCAAATTTTGAAAAAGACTCAAATAAAAGTGATGTGCATTAATGCGTAGAGCGTCTGCTTTGTAAACGGAAGGTTCTTGATTCAACACTCGGCTGCGACAAAAGGTACAATTTAATTTATTTTAAAATTGCAATGTTTATTATACCCTCCACCATAAGATGGGGGGTATACTAATTTCGTCATTCTGTTTGTAACTACTCGAAATATTCGTCTGAGACCCCATAAAGTATATATATTCTTGATCGTCGTGACATTTTATGTCGATCTAGCCATGTCCGTCCGTCTGTCTGTCGAAAGCACGCTAACTTCCGAAGGAGTAAAGCTAGCCGCTTGAAATTTTGCACAAATATATCTATGTAGGTCGGTTGGTATCGTAAATGGGCCATTACGGTCCATGTTTTTATAAAGCTGCCATATAAACCGATCTTGGGTCTTGACTTCTTGAGCCTCTAGAGTGCGCAATTCTTATCCGATTGAAATGAAATTTTGCACGACGTGTTTTGTTATGATATCCAACAACTATGCTAAGTATGGTTCAAATCGGTCCATAACCTGATATAGCTGTCATATAAACCGATCTTGGGTCTTGACTTCTTGAGCCTCTAGAGGGTACAATTCTTATCCGATTTGAATGAGTTTTTGCACGAAGTATTTCGTCATGATTTTCAACAACTGTGCCATGTATGGTTGAAATCGGTTCTTAACCTGATATAGCTGTCATATAAACCGATCTGGGGATTTGACTTCTTGAGCTTCTAGAGGGCGCAATTCCTATCCGATTTGGCTAAAATTTTGCATGACGTATTTTATTTTTACTTTCAACAACTGTGTCAAATAAGGTTCAAATCGGTTCATAACCTGATATAGCTGCCATATTAACCGATCTGGAATCTTGACTTCTTGACCCCTAGAGGTCGCAATTATTATCCGATATGCCTGAAATTTTGTACGACGGATCCTCTCACGACCATCAACAAACGTGTTTATTATGTTCTGAATCGGTCTATAGCCCGATACAGATCCCATATAAATCGTTCTCTCTATTTTACTTCGTGATCCCCAATGGGCTCAATTCTTATACGAATTGGCTGAAATTTTACACAGGTCTCCAACATATAATTTAATTGTGGTCCGAACCGGACCATATCTTGATATCGTTTTAATAGCAGAGCCACTCTTTTCTTATATCCTCTTTAGCCTAAGAAGAGATGCCGGGAAAACAACTCGACAAATGCGATCCATGGTGGAGGGTATATAAGATTCGGCCCGGCCGAACTTAGCACGCTTTTACTTGTTTTTAAAATTTCTTCTTCAAAACAGCTGAGCAATTGACAGCGTGGGGATGTGTCCGCCTATCTCCAATTAGATGCACCGAAGAGTTCGCAAATAGAGATTTTTTCAGTTATTTTACCTTTCAGTTTTAATACACGTTAGATCATATTTTACCAGTGGGAAGTAAAAAGTTAACTAATAATATGTAAAAACAATTTCGTAACTGTTATGAATTATTGAACTCATAGCGAGAACACAATTTTTTAGGGAGTTCAATATTTCCCAAAGTTTAACTAGTGTTGAGTGTATTAGTGTAGGTCGGTTGTGATTGTAAATGGGCCATATCGTTCCATGTTTTGATATAGCTGCCATAAGAACCGATTTCCCAATTAGTCTTCTTGATCTTCTAGAGGACGAAAATCCTATTTAATTTGCATGAAATTATTCATATGTCATTTCGGTATGACTTCCAACAACTGTGCCATGTATGGTCTAACACGGTTGATAACCTGATATAGCTGCCATATAAACCCATCTCCCAATTTGACTCGATTTGGCTGAAATTTTGGATGTG